>NW_024722610.1:2604753-2717253 GCF_018991925.1 Homarus americanus | reverse complement strand
AGTCATACATCTTAAATTACGTGGATACATTAAACATAGGACCTCTGAGACCTCAAGACCAGTTCACTATCTTTGTTATCTCCTCTGTGTCTTGCTACAGCTTGCCTCCTGACTATCTGCAGGTACAAGAGATCTTCTTTAATACTGCTTGTGGCTCTGGTCGTCTCGTCGTTATCATTACTTTTAACTCCCAGTGGTGAGCATTAGCTTATGGGAGAGAGACCTTGGCTGGGTATCTTTGTTCCTCCCTCAAGCATAAAACTCCTTTAGTCTGTTACCTGAGTCTGCCTGGCGAGGAACTCTTTTATTCTTTATAATCGGTTCAGGCGGAGGAGTCAGCTAGAGTCTGTGTTGAATGCCGGGGGAGGGAAAGTATCTTCAGGAATACTTAAAAGGTTTTATTTAGTGCTAAGACTCACTGATTTATTTACATAACACCTATATAACAATACCGAGAGAATGTAACAAGCTGCTCGTTTTGTCACAGCTGTTGAACGACCATATCTGACTAATTAGCCTTTAATTTGTTAATATTCGATAGACGAAGCAGCCAGTTCCTCACACACCTGTGTTTTCTTCTGATATCTATACCAGTGTAGGTAGAACTATTTGTCATATTCTATAGTATTCCCTCATGAACCAATCAGCACACTAGGAAGAGCACTAAAGAAGGACACACACACTGCAGGAGGGCCAATCACCGCATGGCATACCCTCATTAGGCGTGGATTATACCTAGAGCACTACAGAGAGCTGGTGACGTGTTAACAGTGACAAAGGCTGGAGATATACGACTCGCTATAGAGAGTTGGAATCCGGTTACATAAATTTAAGTGTGTGTCATAATATAGGACGTTAAGTTAAGTGTAAGTCTATTCTCGTTATGTTTACCCCTCTCTCTCTCTCTCTCTCTCTCTCTCTCTCTCTCTCTCTCTCTTTCTTCCCGTTTATCAGTCTTTCAAGGTACTGTTATCGTCTCTGAGGGTTGGCGACCACAGCCCCTCCCGCACCAAACATGAATAGATTTGGCATTCTTCCGGTAACTACCCCTTGAGTACGATGCTCTATGAGTATGGTATCTTTACCCTTGAGTACGATGACTTAACCCCTGAGTACGATGCCTATCTCCTGAGTACTATGAAATCGCTGATTGAGTAAGATGTTTTTATCGCTGAGTACAACGACTTAACCGCTTGAGTACAATATTTCGTCCCATAAGTACGATGTTTTATCGCTTTGAATGCGAATATTGTACTCGGGAGATTAAGTCATCGTACTTAAGGTGGTTAATTTTATTCATCCATCCAAGTATCAACCTTACCCTGCCTTTCCTATACGATCAAGCATACATATTAATATTTCAATAATTATCACCTTCAGAAAATGGTCAAATTATTATTTTTTCTTATTCTATAAATGGTCAGTATATTTATCGTTGTTCTAGACAGGAGATTAACCTTTTTTTTTATTCCTTTCTGTTAGTTTCAGTTAATTTTGTCATTTTCTTGAAGCCCCACATATCACAGACCTGTAACTTTCTTCTCGTGGTTGCTGGTGTCAATGCCTCTGACCTTAGTACTTATACTGAACCTTTTTCTCAAACTAAGAATTAAATCCCTTTTTTTTAACAGTTTTGAAAGATTTTTTTAATAGTTTTTTTTACTTGATTTTTTTTAATATCTTTTTTACTTCTTTCATCACAAGTAAAGTTAAGTCTCAAATACATAGAATTTTCCACCTGTTTTAAATCTCTTTTATAATGGTGTGATTTTTATTCTGGGATTTCTGTTTCATTATGAGAACCATTATTACTTGTGTCTCTAAAACATCAACACTAAGCTCGTATCTGTTGACCAGTTTTTTGTAATGTTTTTTCACCGCCTGTAAAAGAAAAAAAATTGTATTACCTGCACTCCGAGTAATTAATATCATTTTACCTTCATCGTTAACTTAATTTTCTCTTATTAACACTAACTTCCACACTGTACAACAAGCTTCTTAAAGTTCTAGGACAGTTTATCAATTTCCAAAAAAGATATAACATTTTTTTAACTGTCTAAAACCAATTCCATTTACATTCTCAAACCAGTTGCATATTCACTTTAGTTCTCATGGGTAAAAATCACTTCAGAAAACTCATTATCTGTTATTTCACCATTTATTTCTTTAGTTATATTTAATCAAACATAATCTAGTAAACTTTATATTATAAACTGGGAGCACTTATGGTTACTGATCTCTTTAATAATACCACAAATATATATTGTTTTATTTTTAATCATCAGGGTCGTCTTTTATAGTAAACAGACTCACATATTTCAGCTAAGTGTTAAATACCATTCCTGTTTTTTTTTTTTTAATCCTACTGAAAGCTGATCAACCTCACGACTCTTATATTTTTTTTATTTTACTCACAGCTGCCTCGTATCCTGTTACAAACATTTTAAACTTGATCTTCATTTCTATTTTATTTCTTACCTCCAATCTATTATTATCACAGTTTATTTATTTTTTTTACATATTTTGCCTAGTCACCTGTGTTTAATTTCTGCTTCAAATAGGATCTTATTAATTTTATATTTTTTTTTACAGTCTTACTACGTATTTTTCTATACATAATCCTTGCAGTTATGTCTCCAGTATTAATTTTCTGTCTCCTTGTGTTCCAATAGCTTGTCAATATATTTTTTTTTTTTAGCTCTTACGATAAGTTCTTCCTTGGCCTCACTTTTGGTCAGTTTTTCATCTTCTAAATATTTTCCTTTGTGAGCCAGACAGTGTTAGTTTGGTTACTGCTTTAACTCTCTTAGTGTTCCTCTGATATTTCGTGTTTTTTAATTTATATTTAATTGTTTTGTTTCTTAATCTTTTATTCCTTCTTCTTACTAAATCTCACACACACACACACACACACACAAACCTTCAATTGGTAATACTCAAGGTGAATTAACACACAATTAAAAGCTATACGAGATTTTGAGCCACAGGTAAAATTTTGTTTTTGTTGGCATTTAGATATAACTATGGCTGTGTGTGTGTGTGTGTGTGTGTGTGTGTGTGTGTGTGTGTGTGTGTCTGTGTGTGTGTGTGTGTGTGTGTGTGTGTGTGTGTGTGTGTGTGTGTGTGAAGGTACATTTTCATCATTCAGGGCTCCCACACTTGTAATCACGAGCTCCATGTTAGAGGTCCGCACCGCCCTACCTGACCCCCACCCAGACTGGCGACACATGACAAATGCTGACAATACACTCCCTGGTGCCTTCCCCTTCTCCCTTCATTCCTTGCTTATTTCTTCCTCTCTTCCTTCATCCGCTCTCCTGTCCTTTCTCCTTCCTTCCTTCCTTCCTTCCTTCCTTCTCCTCCACCCCGTATCATGACACAACCTTAGAACAGACATTGACGATGAATTTTTCCCATTGCCCCCTTCCCTTTCTCTTCCCTTCTCTCTTTCTCTTTGTCATCTGTCCTTTCCTGCGTCTCATCTTCCTCTTCTCTGTCTCTTCCTTTCTAATTCATTTTCTTTTCCACTCTCTCTCTCTCTCTCTCCTTCTCTCCCATTTACCCCTCCTTCCCTCTTCTCCTCTCCTTCGCCGACTCTTCCCCTTTTGGTCCCCTTTCCCCACCCCTCCCCCTTCTATCTTTTGTTTTTTCTCCCTTAGCCTTCCCCTCTCACTCTCTTTCCCTTCCTGCCCTCCCATTTCCTCACCTTCAAGGTCATACCACTCACCTAACTCGAGTGCCATGGTCTCCTTCCCACCCTTCCCTTTCTCTCCACAATCCTCCTCCTACCTTTCTTAATCCTCTACTCCCCCTTCCCCCCACCTACCTTCCTCCCCCCTCCCCCTTCCCCTCACCTCCCTTTGTAATATCATGATCTCCTCCTTTCTTCCTTCCTTCACCCATCCCTGCACTCCTCCCATCCACCCACCTAACTTCCCCTTTCCCTCTCTCCTACCCCCCTCACACCCCTCTCACTCTCCTCTCGCTACCTTCTTTTAGGTACACAGACGACCACCAAACACGCCAGGGCAGGTACAAGAAATCGCTGGAAGGAAAATAAGAGAGACAGACTTATCGTGAGAGGTCAACTAGGGGGTGAGGAACTAAATAGGTATCAAGGTACTTAATGAGAGTTACCAAGGTAGCAATGTTGTCCTATTGTGTAAGGGTTGGTATCAAGGTATTTTATATTGTGTAGATAGATTTATGCCAAGGTATCAATGTTTTTTTTTTTTTTTTTTTTTTGGTTTTCAGGTTGATACCAAGGTTCTGTTGTTGTGTAAAGGCAGATACCAAGGTTCTATTATTGTGTAAGACCATTCTGTAGTTAGAGTTACCAAGGTACCAATGTTTCCACGACTAAAAATACCTATCCACGTTACACTCTTGTTTATCCGTGTGTAGGTCTGGTATACAAGCCCTCATAAAGATTAATTACAGTTTATTCATGGTAATAAAATTTATTTCTTACACCAGACGAAAACAATTTTGTTATTGATTAATGTTGATGTTTATTGTTGTTTTGGATATCAACCAGGTTCTCAAGGGGTGAATTTTATATCCGGGTTATTTTAGTGTTTATTTACGTTGCATTCGTATAAATATGGCTGCTATTATCTTGAATTTCGTATGTGAGTTGTATGTGTGTTTTAAGTGTGTAGTGTGTGTTGTAAGTGTGTGTGTGTGTGTGTGTGTGTGTGTGTGTGTGTGTGTGTGTGTGTGTGTGTGTGTGTGTAAGTGTGTAATATGTTTTTTATTATTTCCCTTCCATCACTTCTCCATTTCTCTCCCTCTTTGTCTCTCATCTCTTCCTGTACCTTCACCCCATCACACTCTCCCTTACCCATTCTTTCCTCTCTTTCCTCCACCCCTCCCTTCTCTCCTCACCATTGCCTTCCCTTCATGTTCTCCCTTTCCCATTTTTTCTCTCTTGTCACCACCCCTTCCCTCTCTCCTCCCCCTTCCTCCTTCCCCCTTCACTCTCTCCTCCCCCTCTCCCCTCCCCTCGTCATTCCATCTCACAATGCAACGAGCGGCACAATTTGTTTACATGTGACGTCATAGAATGTTATTGCTTTGAGGGAGGGACGTGATTGGTTGGCCAATACTTGCTTTTCCTTTGATATTGCCGATATTTTACGTTGATATTTAACTTGTCGAATATATATCGCTCGATTCTTTATATTGGTATTCATTTTTACGAATATTTTCATGGTGATATTCTATGTCAGTATTCATTTTTTTTACGTATATATACATAAAACCGAGATTAATGGAGTCGATTTTAAAAAAAAGTCGAAATTTGACGCCTGCACCAAATGTCAATATCTGATGCCGATATTCAAAGACGAAATTTGCCAGTATTCAATATCCATATTCACATTGCAGATATAAAACTGTTCTCCGGTACATTGATTTCTCCTCTGAAAATTTCTCAATAAGGAAAGACGAATGTAAATGTGTACACACTCAGTCCCAGCTGTGAGGATCATGTGAGTGCGTCCTCTTGGCTGAGTAACTAAAGGAAGTCTTGACTTTATGTATACGTATGTACCTGTGAGTCTGCTTACCTGTGCGTAGGTGTTGATAATCAGTTTTTGTGGATATTTATGTCTGAATATGAAGTTTAAACTCTCTCTCTCGTAGAGGGTGGATAAGAGTAAGGAACTCTTCCCCCACCACACCATTCATCTTACTTCTTACCCCCAACACTTCACTCTGTCTGTTGCTTCCATTACTCTTCATACACACACACTCTCTCTCTCTCTCTCTCTCTCTCTCTCTTCTTTTTTTCACAGTTTTTCTCTTATCGACATTCTTCCACACAGACTTTCCCCTTACACTTTCTTCCTCCCTCTCCCTTTTTAGACTCTCTCTCTCTCTAGGTTTTCCCACTCACTCTCTCCCTCTCATTGCCTTCCTCCTCGCTTCCCCCTCTCTCTTCCTTTCTATGCACACTCTCCCCCTCCCTCTCCCTTTCTATGCACATTCCCCTCCTCCCTCTCCCTTTCTATACACACCCTCCCTCTCCCTACCTCACTAATCATACTCTCCCTCTCATTGTTAATGTTTTGGTCTCCAGCTCTCACAACTACACACATACGGACAAATTTCATCAAGACTTAAAGGCCAGTTATTGATTCCACAGTGTAGGGCGTCTCTTGGAACAATAGGGTGTTTCGTTATCAAGTGTGGTTAACGTAGGGACTAAATGGGTCAAGGTACTCCCAGCCGATCTACCAATGGCTCACTCCTTGGTTTAAAGATTTGTGCAATAGTGAAATAGGACTTGTTTTTTTTACTCAAAGGTCCTAATATCTACAAAATCTATTTTAATCGAGGAATTCACGAAGTATTTGTTTAACCCTTGGAAAACGATGATTTAACCCTTTGAAGACTATGATTTAACCCTTTGAGGACGATGATGTAACCCTTTGAAGACTATGATTTAACCCTTTGAGGACTATGATTAAACCCTTTGACCAACATTAGCCAGAGGTTTGGAAACTATAGGAACTAAATAGATTTGGCTTGAAGTCATGGTCCTATCCCTTCCTTAAAGAAGTAGCATAAAGAAATAATTATTTTACCGTCATATGCCAGACGCTCCTGAGCATGACGCTACCTGCCTCTTACCCCACCTGCTAACCTTCCTCACTCACTGAATTGGTGTTAAGAACTGACATCAACTAGACAATCTTAGAATCAATCGCTCCACCACCCCTATTGACCAACTAATAAAGTTGTACAAGTTCTCCCTGGAATAAGCTCAATCCCTCTGTTCCATCATCAATGCTTCACTCATATTAGCAAAATGTCCTTGGGAGATATCATTTATTTCTCCAATATGTAAGTCAACAAGTCAGCAATTATTCTACCCTATCTGCAGCACTCAAATCCCCAGGTTAATTTGCATTCCCATACATATTCTTTCTCCGTCTACCACACACACACACACACACACACACACACACACACATACTCCCCTTCCTTGCCCCCTCAGACACACACACCCTCTCCCTTCCCTTACCGCACATCCATTCCCAGTTATATATCTCTGTTTGTGTCATACTCCTGCGTGAAGTTTATATACTGGGTATCAATTGAGTTGCCTGTACGTGTGTTTGTGACTACACCTCCATTTATTCCTTCTTTCTATCTTCCTTTACATTCTCCACCCTTCCCTCCTTCTCTCATTAGTTTAATCTCTCATTCCTTCCCTCTTTCTCTTCCCCTTTACTCTCTCCTTCCTTCCCTCTTTCTGTCTTTTTACTCTCTCTCTCTCTCTCTTTCCTTCCATCCTTCTTTCTCTTCCCCTTTACTCTCTCCTTCCTTCCCTCTTCCTCTCTTCACCTTTTCCCTCCTACTGTTACGAGTCCTTTTATTCCATCTACATCCTCCCAGTTTGTGAGAGTCTTTGGTTCTGAAGAGGCTCTTGTGTTGAGAGGGAGGGAAAGGTTATTAATATGGCTCTGTAGTGTGGTCTGTATTGTTCCCTCCTGAGCCTTACTGTAGTGCATAAGGAGGTTGTCCAATCAGCAGGTGAATAATCCCTCGATAGTGGTAATATCGAGTTATGATTGGATGGGTCCTTACTGCTATCCTCGGGAGTAAGGTAATGGAGGTGAGGGGAGGAATGGAGGTGATAGGGGGGGATGGGGTGGGTAGGAGGAGTAGGGTAGTGAGTAGAGGGTTAGAAGGAATGGGGAGGGGGACTCGAGACCAATAATATCCTAGACCAGCAACGAGATCTAAGCAACCAAGACCGAGATCTGGAAATTAAAGATCACTGAAAAAGTTTATATCAGAAATCCATAACTTTTAAGGTAAACTAAATTAATTTCACTCAGCAGTCAGGTCCATGGTAGGTGTATATGTCCTACCAGTGTACAACAAACAGACAATAACAACATAACACAAACAAAAATATAGGTCAAGTTTACACATTTATGGCATCAATATCTTTATCAGCAACAACAAAAAAACAAAACAACAAAAACAGCACAGGTGTAATTTTCAAAGACTGACCTTCAACAATAACAAAATCATCTAACCGAATGACCTTTACAGAAATATGACAACACGGAGGTATATTACAAATTGGCAGAATAACAATACCTTACTGTGTTGGTGATGGGAGGGCCACTCTCAACCAGTCCAAGGAGAGAGAGAGAGAGAGAACGAAGAGTGAGAGATAGAGAAGAGAGTGGAGAATAAGAGAGACAGAACGGAGACTTAAAGAAAAATAGAACGGTGTGAGAACTAGAGAAGAGAGACAGAAAAGACAACAGAGACAAAAAAGAGAGATGGAGAAAAAGAGAAAAAAAACAACAGAGAGAGAAAGAGAACTGAGAGAGAGGGGGAGAAAAAGAGAAATAGAGAACGATAAAAAATGAAATTAAAAACAGAAAAAAAGAGACAGAGAGAGAGAAAGAGAACAGAGAGATAAAAAAAAGAACAGGGAGTAGGAGAGAGAAAGAGAATAGATGATTTATATGAACAAGCACGACAAGGCGTTATTGTTATTGTTGCTATAATATATTTTAGGCACTATAACACCTCTGGTCTTAAAGTGTGACTCACAAATCTTACTTTCTAAAATACACAAAAAACTTTCCAAAAAAATCGTGAGAGGATTTTTTTCTTATTTTTTATTTAGACAGGTAACAGCCTTGATAACACCTATGTTTTTTGACGGTAGTATTTTAGGACAGTTTATATGGGTATGACAGAAGCATGATAATAAGGTGTGAATGTGTGTGTGTGTGTGTGTGTGTGTGTGGCTTAGAGAGAGAGAGAGAGATTTAAGATTAAAAGAAAGACAAACAGAAAAATAAGAAACCAAGATGGAGAAACAGAGATGAGTACAGACATAAATATTACCGTTGCTTACAGTAAGTCTTGTGGAATGTCTGGTCCGTCGCCATGAAATTATAGAGTGAGAATTTCTCCAGGTTTGAAAACGTCGTCACTATAATTTTTTTTCTGTAATTGTGTTGCTAATTGACAAACTTATTTTTTCCAAGTTAAGAGTTTCAGAAATTCAAGGCATTTGATGAATTTAATGCATAATGAGAATGTGATATGTACTAACTGCCACATACATACATACATACATACATACATACATACATACATACATACATACATACATACATACTGTACATAACGGACTCTAGTGTAAATTTAGGAAAACTTTTCACTGCCAATGTTATAACCTAACCTACCCTACCCTACCCTAACCTACCCTAACCTACCCTAACCTACCCTAACCTACCCTAACCTACCCTACCTAACCTACCCTAACCTACCCTACCTAACCTATTGTTATTGGCAGAAAATGATTCTCTTTGATTCTTGTATATTGTTTGATTATGTGATTTTGATGCTCTTGGTGTTGTTGTTGTGTTGTTGTTTTGGGGGGTAGATAAACAAAGGCCCCTCTTGTGTTGTTTGGTCTTGTTTGTGCAGGATTGTTTTGTCTTCTTTGGTATTTTTGTTGTTTGTTTGTGGTAGGGAGGAGTGAGAAAGACAGATAGACAAACAGACATATCAAGAAAGACACAGATAAACAAAAGAGAGAAAGAGACAGGAACAAAGAGAAAAGTGAGAGACTAAGAATGAGATAAAGAGAAAGAGAGTAAGAAAGAAATAGACAGAATGTGAGAAAAGAAACAGGGAGTGAAAGTAAGAGACAGAGTGACTGATAAAAGATAGAGACAGCAAGAAAGATAGAGAAACAAAAAGGAGTGAGAAATAAATAGAGACGGAGAACGAGAAAGAGACTGAAGGAATCAGAAAAAGAAAGTGACAGAAAGATCAAGAAATAGAGAGAGAGAAAATTAGACAGATTATAAAACAGTGGGAATCATAAAGAGGAAGAAGAAAAAGACAGACAGAAAGACGGAATAAGAAAATCACAAAGACAGAGAGAGTAAGAGTGAGTATAAGAGAGAGTTAAAGAGAGAGAAAGTATAAGAGAGAGTAAAATAGACAAGGATAGAAAGAAAGAGAAATATATAAAGACAGAGAAAGGGATAGAGAGGGAGAGGCAGACAGACAGACAGACAGACAGAATCAAAACACACATTAACACACATGACAAAACAAAGCAAAACAAGACACACACACACACACACACACACACACACACACACACACACACACACACACACACACTCACACACACATTTTGTTTTTGTTTTGTTTTAATATATTCCGTGACCTCCCAAGCTACTCTCCCCACTGAGAATATAAGAAGCTTAGGTTTATTTGAATAAGCTCCTTTTTCCTGTCTTTCTTAAAAGCCCATTTCACAGCGAAGGTGCCTTGGGGAAATACAGCCCAGTGACTGAAATTGGCTAGAGCAAGGCTGTTTTATTCTCAAGAGCACACCTAAGAGTTTATTACGATGAGAGAGAGAGAGAGAGAGAGAGAGAGAGAGAGAGAGAGAGAATAATATACTGTATAGGAAGGTACACCCAATAAAAATTTATTCGGCACCCTTGGCTCTGATACACTCCCGCAACGATGACTGGTACACAAGCCGTGATTACGTGGTGTGGTTGGTACCCCTGTCTCTCTTTCTGTGTGTGTGTGTGTGTGTGAGTGTGAAAGTACAGCGGTATACATACATACATACATACATACATACATACATACATACATACATACATACATACATACATACATACATACAACATACATACATACACAGATAGATAGATATATAGATAAATAAATAGATAGAGAGAGAGATAAAGAAGAATAAAAATACCTCAGTGGTGCACCAGCCTGAGACGCTATTGGTAATATTTACAATACCTGAATACTTTAAAAACTCTATTTGTTCGCCTCTTTTTTATAATCAGGTAACCCCACACACCGTCTTTTGTTATCTTAGCCAGGTACTGAATGACTCCTGTGTTTATTTGGTCCATTTAGTATTATAAGGTAGAATGATTTTATTCAAGTAGACATATATTAATAAAAATTTCTAAGTGATGTTGAAATGGGGTAGGTAGTGGGTGGTGGGGGTTGGTACAGGGTCGGGGGTGGGTGAAGGATGAGGTGGGTGAGGGATAGGGTGGGTGAAGGATGAGGTGGGTGAGGGATAGGGTGGGTGGAGGATGAGGATTGGAGTGGTGGGGGTTGGTACAGGGTCGGGGGTGGGTGAAGGATGAGGTGGGTGAGGGATAGGGTGGGTGAAGGATGAGGTGGGTGAGGGATAGGGTGGGTGGAGGATGAGGATTGGAATTTTTTTTACCCACTCAACACGCCTTTAGGGTATCCTCAACAAACTCTGGCTTGGGTACTATATTTCCTCTTCTCTTGTTATACAAACTTGTGGGATCTTACCTGTAGGCGACACCAGCGGCTTCAGACACAGGAGCCACATTATCATATCAAGGGTCTGGGGTCAAAAGTTCGTCTTCTTGGCTCACAACTTCATGAAAATCCCAGACATCAATGTTGCCAACTCCTCCTACCAGCTCTTCACCTTATATCTCTCAGAAGAGGGTGTCTCACTTTGTCTCACACCAAATGTAGGTCTTTTAATATACCTAATCTTTTTTTTTTGGGGGGGGGATAAAAAGATATGATATACATGTTCCCAGATAACACACACCACGTCCTTACTTCCATCATACACGTGACGTAATGAGATGGCCCCGGTGTGGAGTTTCGCCATTTATAAGGTCTAAAATCGGATAAAGTAGAAGGATATCTATTGTCGTATGGATGTGGTAGCTGTGTGGAATGTTTATCTACCATCCTTAGTCTGGCTACTATTGGGAGGTTCCTTGGGAGGGGCCATTCCGGGAGTTTTAATGCGATGTCAACTAACACACAGTAGCCACATCTCACAAAACGCACCAGCCAATGTACCAGGTATAAGTGCAAGCGACTGTACTGTACATCTAGTTGTTTGATGGTCTAATGATTAAAAAACAACACAACACTGGAAGGGGATTATGATAAACAATTCAGAAGCTAATTTTTTTATGATGGAAGCGATCTGCCGTGTGCACTTTAGGATACCAATATATGTTGAATTATACCTGTTTGGTAGTGTGTATATGTCAGCCAAGTTGATTGTTTGATAGTCTCATAATTTACAACCACGTATAGATATAGAAGAATTATGATAAACACAGCGAAGGAGGTAATTAGTTCTCATGGATGCTATCGTCCTCAGAGACTTGAAATTGGCGAATAAACCCTCGCTAAACCGTATTAACTGGAGGGATGGGGTCCAGTTTTTTTTTATCAATTTCCACTTTCCTGAGACTGTTTCTCTGAGGTACAAAAAAATAACATTTACTGTCAATCTAACTGTATATTTAAGGTCGATTGGGGTTTACAGTATGTACAGTTAGTGTTCGCTTAACGTACATGATGGCTTCCGGAAAACCTGTACGTTAACCGGATATATATACGTTAAGCGGATGGTTACAGTAAGCAAACTCTGCCTATACCCTATTTCGAACATGTTCTATTAAATAAGAAAAATCAAACACATTGACTTCAGATTAACTAAAAAAAAACCACAACTTATAAAAGAGGTATAGAGACAAAAATTACTGTGTTGACCGAAACCTTGAGGCGGGTCAGGTCAGGTCAGGTCAGGTCAGGTCAGGTCAGGTCAGGTCAGGTAAGGTCAGGCCAGATCAGAGTAAAAATTATTTCAATATTCTCAGTTTATTAGTTTTGTTTGTACGTTTATTTGTTTGTTTCTGCCCTGAACTCCATATTGTTGAATTAGGGAGTACAACACACAAACAAAACACAAACAACATAAACAACGTACACACGCGACTCCCAAACAACGCGTCACCATAGACAACATAAATTGGAAACCACACGTCAGTGGTTGTCAAATCCTCCAGTTTCCGTCTCCACCTCCTCCGCCGATCCCTCGGAGTTCCTGCACACGAGCTCCTCAGTGTATACACAACATTCATACTTCCCAAGCTCACCTATGCCTCCCCCACCTGGTCTTCCTCCCTAAATGCCACACAACGTAAACACCTAGAAAAAGTGCAAAAGAGGGCATGCAAGATTATTCTCTCCCCTTCCTACTCCACATATCAAGAAGCGCTCAACACACTGACCCTTTCGACTCTCACTGACCATCACCACGGCCTCATCTGCAAATTTGGTAAGAAGCTTCTACACCATCCCCGACACCGCCCCTACTACCACCTGAGATCCCCTGTCCGAGAATTGCTGTTCGACACCACAACCGCATCCAGCCCATACGTGCACGAACTGATCGCTAAGAACAGCCCAGTCCCAACCATTGTAAAAATTATCAACAACATCTGTATTCACTCCCAGTAAACACTGACAACTACTGTAGTTTGAGCTGTCTATACCTCATTGTAATTACCCACGTAGACGACAACGCACAAACACATATAATTAATTTACGATCAACGCACAAACACGTTCAACACACACCCTTACAACTCTCACACACACACACACACACACACAAACAACATCAAATATGTGACGTGTATAAAGACTATGTACCAACATCTCCTGAAGAAAACAGCGTCTTACCTCATAAACACGAGACGACTCAGCAGAATAGATCAACATATATCCTAAATCTGTACTAAATATATAACATTTTTTAACCTTTACCAGTTATTGGAGGTAAAGGCGAGATGGACCCCTTCGTATCTATATGAAGTGGCTTAGTATACGGGACTATTTTTTTTTCCGGAGAATTAAAACATTTCATTATTTTCCGATTGTCTCGCTAATAGGTAGATGTGGGTGTGTTTTATTCTGATTTATTTTTGAGTGAAGGTGGATCTAGTGAGGTTTATTGTATATTATGGTTTAGTGTATTCATTCCAAACAGGTGTATGAGTGTTTCATGGTCTTATGAATTATTGAAGTGAATAATATGAGATACATAGAGAGGATAACTTTGGTAAATATAGTGTAGAAAGTAATTATTTTTTTGTGGAAGATAATTTTAACAACTCATACTTCTTCTGGTTGTTGTAGTGCTATAGTGACAATAGAAACTGTTATTGGCATTTGTGGCTGATAATAGATAAGACTTTTTCTCTGCATTTGTCGTAAGTTTTCTCATTCTTTTAGTGGATTCAGTCTTTTAAATTTTACGAATCATCAAACGACCAATATGGATCGTACACACAGCCTCAAATTGGTATAAATTATTCACATTATAATGATATAATTCCTTTTAAACAACTAAGGTCTTTTAAGAATTTAGCTCATCACAATATTAATAATTACACTTGTCCATCAACCATTAAAATATATGAGAAATACATACATACATACATACATACACACAGACATACATAAGGCTGTGGGGTAGTGTGGAGGGGAAGATATTGGATTTTTAGGAGGAGGGTGTTGGGGTGAGGGGTGGGTAGTGGAGAGAGAGAGAGAGAGAGACGTGTCACAGGAAGGTCAAGGAAATATCTGCAGAGGATTATTATAACGCGATGAAGTATCCTGCAGGACTTTTCTTCAGAGGGATTATTTTTTTTCTATTAGGATTTTGTCTAGTGGTATTTTCTTCAAGAGGGATTTGTTTTATGGGGATTTTATTTAATGGGATTTGTCTTTGGAGATTTTTATTCAATTGTGATTTTTTTCAAGGGATATTTTTATTGGTATTTTATTCAACGGAAAAGAATAAACTGGTAATGTTTACACGAGGGAAAATAGTTGACAAGTTTGTTCCCATCCATCACTGTTAAGGAGGTGGGGAGGAGGAGGACGAGGAGGAGGAGGAAGAGAGGAGGAGGAGGACGAGGAGGAGGAGGAGGAGGACGAGGACGAGGACGAGGAGGAGGAGGAGGAAGAAGAGCGCTGGAAGAGGAGGAAAAGAGGATGAGGATAATGAGGTGACGAGGACGAGGAAGAAGATTAAAAGAGGAGGGGTGACGAGGAGGAGGAAAAGGAAGTGGAAGACAAGAAGATAGAGGAGGTATAAAAGAGAACGGGGAGGGGGAGGGGAGGAGGTTAGAAGGTGTAGAGAACGTACTGAGGGAGAAAGAAAGGAAGGGAGGAGGAAGTGGAGATAAAGAAGAAGAAGAGATGGAAGTACTGTATAGAGGAGCCCCTTCCTTCGACCTAAATGATTGATACCCTCCTAGAAAAGTTCGTTTAATAGTGATTTCGTTTAGAGTGAACATAACATAACATAACATAACATAACATAACATAACATATGAAGGTAAACATGAAAGTAAGAAATATATTATAGGAGTAAAAAAGTATCTTTATATTACATTGACTTTAGTATATGCTAACTTTATCTCCGTTTTCTTTATCAATGTGGTTTTTTTTTTGTTCGCTTTCCTTTCACTGAAGTTGACTGAACCATTGAGCTTTTCCTCCGACATTCAGCGTACGATTGACTCTCTGATATTAAACCAAGCGCCTTCCTTATCCTCAAGATACCTTATGAATTTACAACTTGGTTTCTATAGTTAAAGTCTTCTCTTGGGTTCCTCGAGTAGGTTATAAGATGATAGTAGTATTTATACAGCCTTTTGTGGAGTTGGCATGATCCTAAATGAATGTTCACCTGAAGCTTAAACACTCCAACTTAGTTCACCTGTACAATCATCATAAACCTAACCTAATCTACCCTAGTTTTCCCCAGGTATCATTAGGATGTGTTAATCTTCAGGTAAACATAAAATAAACTGGAATATCTAACCTACAGGTGAACCACGAATGCATACCACTGATAAATGGAGAGAGGGGAATCAGCTGCAGACGTCTACAATGTAAACAAAAAGCACGTGTCTAGTGATGGGGGGAGTTTTAGGCAGTTCTTCTCAATTCACTATGAAAGCCACACGACCCCTTCCCCTCGCACCATACACACACACACGCACTTCAGCCTTTGGGAATATGAAATGCCTTGGTGCTCACTTCATGTTCTCTGGGGCAGTTCATTCAGCAGAAACCTACACTTCATACATATCGAATTTTTGGTGGTAAAAAGTAAATCGTTCAGACAGAACTCGTTTAGAGCAATGGAGGGACAGAGAAGTAGAGGAGAAGGTAGGAAAAAGGGGAGGAGGAAGAGGAGGAGAGGGGGTATAGAGAGAGAAGGAAGAGAAGGAGTGAGAGATGAGGAGAAAGAGTAGGTACAGATGAAAAGGGAAGGGAAAAGGAGAAGGGAAGGAGGAAGAGGATAGGAGAAAGAATAGGTACAGAGGGAAAAGGAAGGAAAAAGGAGGAGTAGGGAGAAAAGAGGTGAGGAGGAGAGATAAAACGAAGTATATGAACAGGAGGTATGGAAGGAGAAAGAAGGAAATAGTAGGAAGGGGAAGATATGATGTTACGGAGGAAAAGTAGATAGTAAGAAGGAAGAGAAGGATAAGCAGCAACAAACCAAGATGTAGATGGAAAATGAGAGACTAGAATAGGAAAAACAGGAGCATGAGAATGGAAAAGTAACAAGGAGGAGGGGTAGGGGGAGAAGTAAGAGGGTAAGCAAGGAGAAAGGCAAGGAAAGGAAGAGGAGGAGGAGGAGGAGGTACTGTAGAGCAGAAGAGGAAAAATACAAAGGAAGAAATAAAGATAACACAAATAAACAAAGAAAGTAGGAGGAGATAAATAGAGAGATAAAGAAGAGGAATGTAAGAGAAGGAAGGAAATCAATGAATGATAAACTAAAGAAACTCAAGTGATAGAAAGTAGAGAGGAGAAACACTGATAGAAGAAGATAATGGTTAAGAAAGGAAGGAAACCAAGCATATGAAGAGAAAAAAATAGGTAGAATAGGTGGAAGACAAAATGAAGAAAAATAGGAGAAAGAACGAACGGGGATTGGGAGAAGAGAAAAAATATTACGTCCACCCATTAGTCCCGCCCACACCACACATACACCCACTCCACTCACACAGTTATACCCACACCACACATACCCACACCACACATACCCACACCACACACACACACACCTCCACCACACTGATGCCCCACAAAACACCCGGTAGCGGCGTGAGTTTACTGCCTTGGACCTCACATCAAGTAGTCTTAGGAACACACACACTCGCTACAATACTAAAGTCAACCTTATTTTGATGTCTTTTATAGCTCACGCCGCCTCCACACCTACTGATGAATGTATCGCTCACCTGTCCGTCATTAAGGTGTTTTCATGGTGAGGTTTGTTTATAAAGTGATGAAAAGTATAGTGTTATTTTTTTACTTTATTTTTCCCTTGTTATTTATTCCTTAGCGAAAAGTCAATATATCAAAACTAACACTTGATTTTGGTTATAAGAAAGGTTAAATGTTGATTGGGGGGGAAAAATGTGATTTCTGTCCAAAGTACTGGAAACATTTGTGTTCAGGAGGTGATTTAGCGGGCCAGGAAAACACCGGTAATTATCTTTAATTATTCCCAGGTATAACTAGGAGTTAATGGAATATTAATCACATCTAAGAAATTTCCTGATCAATGACAATTCCCGTGTTATCTTTTTGTGTCCGATTGCTTGGGAAATTTGGTACAGTATATTTTAAGTGTAATTGCTCTCATTGTCCTTATAACAAATTGCTTCTTAAGTAACACAATGTATAAGTATGCCACAGTAATGGGGAGAACATAATAACCCTTACCAACTGTGTATCTGTTGAGGTGACTGTTACCGTGAATATAACAGTTACTTGTGAAACTGTCCTATATATAACAACCTTCCTGGGTTGTCACTACATGTAACAATCACTTGTGAAGCACGTTACCTTATATTTTAGACATACTAAAATATAGATCAGAGTTTATTGGCGAACACTGGTTAATGTTATTGGTCCGGTTGCCTTTCGCTGCCACCCTATGAACTGGCTGGCCCTTTAATCGTTGATTCTACTATTATTTAATAGAACTAGAACATGTAAAAGTTCATTGGATCTTCTGTAGTGAAATCCAATATGTTCCTTTTCTGTGTTTATTATAAAAGGTTTCTATGTACACTTTTAAAAAGGATTATCACCGTAACTTAACCACTGTAGCTATGTGTTAAATGAGGACGGAGGCTCTGCTAAGTACGTCCTGTCGATGAGCGGTGAGTGAGAATGAGTAGTAGGGTGTGTCATAGGAGGGAAGATCAGCTAAAACTAATGGCCCATCACTTTTTTGGTAGATTTTAGTGTATATAAACAGAAAATAATTTCAGTTTCAATATTTTGCAACCTTTTGCTAGGTAAATTTTAGCGTGAAATTTATCGAAAATCTAACGTACAGCTGCATTAGTGCATTACAATTAAATAGTGAACATTGCTTTCTGACTTCATTCTTTAACAACCCAACTAACAATATTTTTTTCTGTTTCAGATTCTGATGCATTTATAAGTTGATAATATTTGCGATGGCTACTTGTGTCAGGACGAGGAACCAAAAATCCAGCCATCTCAGTCACTATCTTGGGTCTGGGAGAGAGCTCCTGAAGTCGGAGTTGCCTACATTGAGAGATGCTTTGAGATACGGTGTTTTAATCAGGCAAATCAGTGAAAAGAACCAAAGAGCTTACACAAACAAAGACATTGCCAGTGATATGACCAAAGCTGTCTTGGCACAGTACACTCTGTATTAACGCCTGTCTAAGCCTCCAGTCATAACAAGTCAGAAGAACATTAGTGAGAGACTGCTAGGCCAGTTAGAAAAGGCAGAGATATCTCTCTTGGAAGAGGAAACCTTGCAGTTATGACAGCTTGCTACAACTGGACCAGTTGGTTTGGATATAATTACTTGCAAGTGCCCAATTGTTCTCTGTCCTGAGTTTGGATGCGATCGTGACTGTAAATTCGAGGCCCACATCTCCTGTATTTGCAAGCGTGAACTGAAGATTCCTGTGATCGAACTGGCATTTGTCAAAGCACAGAGAGAGAAGACTTGCAGTATAGGGGCTCTCATGATTTCTAGCCAAGATATTCCGGAGTCCAAGAGACAGGAGGCTGCCACAGAGAGACAGAAGAGAAGAGTTGCCGAGGAAAAGAGACTTGAGAAGGCCCAGGGTGAGGTAAAAAAGGCCGATGATTGGAGTCAAGCTGATTCAGAGTTTAATGACTTCCCCATGGCTGATCTGAGTGCTGACCAGGAGAATGGTGACTTTGTCCCTAACCCAGAAAATAATGATCCCAAACCTTCCAGGCATAAGATTCGAAATAGGAAAGATATCCCGAGCATAGCTCTGGCCAGCATGCGACACCACACTGGTCTCAGAGAAACTGCAGAGATAGCAAAAGCTGCCTGGGTTGACGGTGGTTTGATAACACCTGATGATGTTCACCTGGTGATAGATCATAACAAAGTTAGGAGAGCTCAGGAGAAACTTGTCAGTAACCTAGAAGAGGAGTTTGATAAGGGGATAAGAGAAAATGGAATCAATTGTTTGTTCTTTGATGGGAGAAGAGATGACACTAAAGTGTTCATGAAAGTTGGAGATTCTGACAAGTTGTTCCTGCTTGCAGAAGGATAACTACCACTCCTGCTGCAGTGAACCAGAGGGAAGTATTGGTGTATACTTCACCAGAGAAAAGACACACTATGAAACCAGCTGGTATAGTGTAAGACAACATTGTGAACTGGCTCAGAGAGAGGAACGTAGACCAGACCCTGCAGGCCATTGGAGGGGACAGCACCAACACGAACACAGGGTGGCAAGAGGGGTCATACAGTGGATAGAGCGGAAGATTGGGAGGAAGCTGGTCTGGATTGTTTGTGACCTCCACACCAACGAGTTGCCACTCAGACATCTGATCCAGGAGCTGGATGGCAAGACTCTTTCAAACAACAGATGGTCTGGTCCTCTTGGCAAGATGCTGGACTCTGCCACTAAGTTAGAAATAAATCTGAGCTTTGAAAAAATCACAGTTGGCCCTCCACTCGTTGAGCTTGCACATACTGTCATTGACGACCTGAGTACTGACCAGTACTATGGTTGCATGATTTGCAGTGCCATCAAAACTGCGGTCATGCCTGATAGACTTGCTTACCTGCAGATAGGTCCAGTCTCACATTCTAGGTGGCTCACAACGGCTCTCAGGTTCTGCAGAATTTGGGTCGCTCATCATAAACTGAGTGTCCCAGCTTCTACAACATGAGACTTATTGTCCGAATCTATCGTGAGTGTTCATTGCCAAATTGGTCATCATCGTTCTCCGAAGGTCCGAGGCATATTCTCTTCCAGCTTGAGCTCCTGAGGAGTCAGCCAAGGAAGGTTGTTCAGATTGCGGAGCAAACTGTGAGGAGATCTTCCTGGTATGCTCATCCCGAGACAGTTCTGCAGACAATGCTCTGCAGTAAGGATGAGGAGGAGAGAAGAGTGGCAGTCAAAAAGTACTTGGATATGAAACTTATGAGAGGATCTGGGCATGACGAATCAGCTGGTGACGATTCCTTCAGGGTCAGGAAGACTCCTGAAGCCCACCCCAGTGCCAAGACCCCTACTGATCTCATAGATCTGGATAACATCCAGGCTGGCAGGAGGCCCCTCTACCTGCAGCCCCACCAATTCTTTTCAAGCCAGAGCTTCCTGGACACCCCATGCATAAAAACCTGCCCACCCTCGTGACACCCAGAGTATAGAGCGGCCAGTGGCTACAAGGAGCGAGGCCAGCAGTCACGCAGTACAGCCAGAGAGTGAGGGAAGGCTACATCCGAGCTCAGGTGGTCAGCAGGGAGGTGATGAGTAGAAACAGAAGCAAGAAAGACATGTTCTCTATGGTGTGCAGCAACACCGAGTCGTAGTAGTAAAACCGGTTTTTGTATTTGATGATTTTGTTTTCTAAAGGAATATTAAATTTAATAAATGTGTCAAGATCATTCGTTTCACTATTCTGGATCATTTTCATCCTAATAAATTAACCTGATACATTTACTTTATTTTAAATAAGCTATTTAGTGGTGTTGGTAAAAGGGTGGGAATACTGAATTTTCATAAGATTTCAAGTTAAAATTTACCTAGCAAAATGAAAAACTTTTCAAATCTGAAGATATAAGTATTGATTCTGTTATAGAATCCACATCATTAATACCATGGGCCGATTTTTTCAAACTAAAAAAAAATTCGCCTCCCGTATGATACACTTAATAGGTAACCCCCATCGAGGGAAGAACGGGAATATATCCGACGTCCTCCCTCGGGGGAAGACGGAACCATCAACAATGGTTCTCAATAACGTCTTCCTCTATTGGGTGATATCAACCTACTGCCCGCAATAGGTGGCCAGAGAGCAGGTTACTTAATGCTTAACTCAGCACCAAGTGACGCGACTTCCAGTGGGCACACCTTTGCTCTGAACATGCTACCTCATAGCTAGTGGAAAGTTGCAGATGGTGATAGAGTATGTAAGTTTAATGTAATTAACCCATTTATATAAATACAGGAGCTAATAAATCCTGTCTGCCTGTCTGTCTGTCTGTTTGTCTCTCAGAATATACCGTGGATTGGCTGCATTGGTGTAATTTTGTGTGTGTGTGTGTGTGTGTGTGTGATACTATTTTAGTCAGGATTTTACTTAACTTCTGAGGTGATTTAATTTCTACTATAATCCTGCGGCTCTTCTACTGTATTATATCTATTTCTGTAGCGATGTTTTTATTATAACTTCTACAAACCTTTTAAGAATTTTGTGCAGTAAATTTTAATTATATCTCCCTGACTATAATTTTTACTTTACTTTTCTATAATTTTCGTCTAAAGTGTTAAGTTATCTATCCTGATTATAAGTGTAAAGTTCCCTCCAACTCTAAGGATGATCTACTTATGCAGGAAGTATCGCATTAAAAGTCAGATATTTTATTACCATTGAATATATTTAACTGTTTTTCTGCCGCATAGTTAATAATATCATGATTATATTTTAGTTTCATGAAGAGTAACTAATATCACATTGCATTTATTCATCAGCACGTGAAAGTAGGATCAGGTGGGTCAGTTTATCATTCATATTACATCAACCTGGTGATTAAATTTGTACCTGTTGAAATATAAGTTGTTGTTATGTCCAGCTATATAGAGTTGTAGGTAAAAAAAAATGGGAATTTTTATTTACATCCTAAATGTTTTAAGTTTGATAATTATTATCCTGAAGTTGAAAAAAAAAGTGGAGTATTTTATTTATTATTTCGCTATTTATTATCTTGTGAGCCATTCAGGTGGTTTGGTCTGTTCCTTGTTACTTTGTTATGACCTATATTGACCTGGTTTAGTATTGGTAGGGTCATACTGCATAGCACCCTTCTTTCATCTGTCACGGGCGTCGCGTGTTGAAAATGTTCTCAGCATGTGCAGTTTCATCAAAAGCTAACCTAACCATACCTAACTTAACCAAACTTATCCTAACCTAACCAAACCTAACCTAAAAAAAATTAACTTAACCTAACATAAGCTTTTATTCAGAGGGATAATCTCAGCACACCTCAAACTTTCAATGATGTTTTGATCGAATGCCCATGCCCAGAACATTCTCAAAACGCCACACCAGGCCGAGGATTGAACCCAGGATACTAAATAAGAGATACGCCCTGCTGGACCACTGAACCTGATGGACAGAGACAAAGTAATTAGACTCAGATCCCATAAAATAAATCCCTTCTCTACCCTCGGATAACACCACACAACCCTTCCCCCTCCCCCCTTAAAATAAGACCCTACCCCCTACCTCCCTCCCTAAAACAAAGCCCTCCTCTAACCCCCCTCCCGGTGAAAGGCTGTAGAGTAAGGCCACAAATCACGCCTCCTGCCCCAGATGATCTCAAACATGATTTATATTGGACCATCGGCCTCGGAAATTAGGTTGTGGGGGAGAGAGTTAAGAAAATGTTGACAAGAGAGACTTTAAGCAACTCGGTGGGTGACTCAACCCGTGAAGAGCCGCCTTGTTTAGTTGGGTGTTGGTGGTGCTCTGTTTGAAGGCTTTGTTTGGTTTTGTTTGATGTTGTTTTTTGTTCCGTGTCAGGGCTTTGTTTGATGTTATTTGGGGGCTTTGTTTGAGGACTTTGTTTGCCGGCTTTATTTGATATTATTTGCGGGCTTTGTTTGATGTTGTATGGGGGCTTTGCTTGAGGACTTTGTTTGTGGGCTTTGTTTGATATTGTTTGAGAGCTTTGTTTGGAGTTGTTTGATATTATGTCGTATCTCATGTTGGTAAGAGTAACTACAACTTATAAAATAGATTCCATATGTATGAACGTTTTAACATGTATAAACTATGTATACTCATTGCTGTGGAACATTCCTCATATGTATATATTTATTAACATCTTCTGTGATTTATGTATGTGGTGTATGTTTCTGTATATTTAGTCAAGAATTATACGTGTTGTCTTAGTTGTATTGGAAAGAATAATATTTAGGTGTAGTATTGGAATTAATCTTATTTTCCATGTCGTCCTTCTTCATGGGAATGTCTTTTAAATACTCAATCTTTCCCCTCCACCGTATATATTTTGAAACTGTTTCCTTTACCAATATTATCAACAACAGCAAAAATAACCTTAAGACAATACTGGAATAACATTAGAATCTTATTTTTTTCAATGATTTTCTTTTTAAATACGAATTAATAATAAGAGATATGGTCAAATCTTAACAAAAAAAATCCGTCAATTTTACTCAAGGGAAAAAAAACCCACATTAATGTTATTGTTTCTTATATCCTGTGTTATCTTTCTTCCATGGGAGTCTTAGGACTTTCTTCCAAACACATCCCCACCATCACCGGTCCTACCGTGAGAAAGTCAACAGTGTGTGATAGTAGTAGCCAGCTGTCATGGCAAACAATAGTGTGTGTGTGTGTCTACGGCCTTTGTCTTCCTCTCTAATAACGGGAATTTCACCTTGACGGGTTTGTTCATCTCTCTCTGTCAATGTTTAGATTCCGTTTGGTTCTCTCTACTTCTCACCTTCCATTCCATACATCCATTTCTTCTTGCCCTTTCTCTCTTCTAGCTTCCTTCCTTCTCTCTCTATCCTCCCTGTCCCTTTCTTATCCCCTTCCTCCCCTCATCCCCTACCCTCTCTCCACCTCGTTCCCTCCTCTCCACCCCTTTCCCTCATTCCCTCCGCTCTCCTCTCCTCCCCTGCCCCCTCCTCTCCTCTCCCCTCCCTCATTCCCTTCCTTCCCCTCTCCTCTCCATCCCATCCTTTCCCTCATCCTCTCTCCAATCTACCCCTATCATTTCCTCTCCTCTCCTCCCCCCTGCCTTCTTCCCACTCCCCTCTCCTCTCCACCCATTTCCCTCTCCACCCAACCCCTTTTCATCTTCATCCTCTCCTCCCTTTCTTCCCCTGCCATTTTCTTTCCCTCTCCTTATCCATTTCTCCTTCCTTTATTTGGTGGTAGACATATCGTGGACACCCATCAAGATACTGCAAGGAATGGAAACCTCAGAAAATCAGGGATAAAATTTTCCCGAGTTCCGGAAGATGTATTTTCTTCTCGGTTGGGGAAAGTGAAAACAACATCGAACGGACTCACTTCAAGGGGGATACAATTCGTTCGTTAAAATGGGGTGTCGAGACTACCCTAAAGACTGGATATCGTAAAGCGAGTAAGTGGGGTTTAAAAAGGA
Source organism: Homarus americanus (assembly GCF_018991925.1). NCBI lineage: Eukaryota > Metazoa > Arthropoda > Malacostraca > Decapoda > Nephropidae > Homarus > Homarus americanus. The sequence goes on along the minus strand of NW_024722610.1, from coordinate 2,692,658 downwards.
GAATTGTTATTTTACTTACGTGTAGTTTCTGAAGATCTGGAACTAAGCCAAGAGTCGGACGCAATACTCGTATATATACAACACAACTCCCCTCCCCCACCCCCTTTCTCTCTCTCTCCTTCACCCACCTTTACCTCACCCTTACACTCCCAAAACCATCCCTACCCCTCCGACCCACCTCTCCAACCCACCCCAGCTTTCTTAACCCACCCCCACCCTTCCAACCAACCCCTCCTCAACCCTCCAACCTACCTCCCAAACCCATTCCCACCCTTTCAACCCATCTCCCTGCTTCTCCACCCACCCTACCTTACCCCACCCCTTCAACCTACCCACCCTAACTGTCCAGGTTCCACAAAACATATTGAAAACGTGACCTGGATGACTACAATGATTTTCAGGGGGAAGGGAAGCAAGGGGTTTGACTATATTGATTCAGCGAGAAAAGTAACGAGGATTATACTAACTTTACTACAGTGACTAGAGTATATAGTAATGAGGTAATTAACATGAAGGGAGTCTACCTAACAACTCAGCTGGGAGAGCCTGGCAGGTGAGCATAGGACCAAGAACTGGGTGGTGCGATTTTTTGGCTTAAATTCTTTTGTTTACTTCACGTTATTATCAAATGAAACTATCACAGTGGATGTAGAATAACAGTAGTAATATAAATGTAATGAAAGTGGGTCCTATAGGCATTGAAGCCCCTAAGGCACAGTGTGGGTATAGTACACTGTATATTAAACCTTCGGTACACAAGGCAACAACCCTGGTCGATACTGCTACACTCGACTCCCTTCACTTCCCTAACTCATAAAGTTAAACACATGTTTACAGCTGGGTTTAGAATGGGAGGTCCCCGGGATCGAACTAGAGACTCTTAGGATAGAAGGCAAGCGTTGTATCCACTCAGCCACCGTACCCTAATCAGTGTAATAATGTACAGTGATTAGAATTTATGTAACAAACAGCAAAATACATAAATACGAATATATATCATGTTATTATAAACAAAAGATTAACGTATACTTAACATGGTATAGAAGTATATAAAAAGGCCAGATGACATACAAGGATATACACCTTTAGCGTGATGGTACAAATGTATGAAGATAAATACTCTAAAAAAATCGACAAACATATATTTGTATCTTTTGAATTTATGATATGTAAATTTAAAACTACATCGTCACTTTTTTACAATTAGCCTAAAATATTCGCAAACTATAAATCGAGTAAAATTTAAGCAAAAACTATATAATCTGCCTGAAATTATAGTATAAAATTATAGACTAAGATGTGATATGACTATAAGTAGCAAAACAACTATAATTTAGAGTAAAATATTAATCAAAGAATAATTAGTAAAATGTATAGAGGAAAAAATTATTAGTAAGAAATATTTAACTCAAGTGAAATATTAACAAGAAATTTAAACATTAAGAATTTTACCATTAAAGAAAATTATTAACAAATTCAAGATTACTTATAAAAAAAGAACTTAAAATGACGTACTGATAATATATAGAATACAATACTTGTAAGAATAAATACAGTACAATAACTAACAAAAAAGAGCCGTAATTAGCAAAGAAGAGTAGAAATTACAATAAAATATCAAAATTAAAAAAAAAACCCGCAAAAAAACTACAAAATTATAGACCCTATCCTCTTTTTTTATCAATGTAACATCACTACATAGATTATAGCACAGGTATAATCTCTCTAAGGTAATTTAAATATTCTCCTGATTATAAAACACATTCTACATACCCTTCAATATTAACCCCCTCAAAAAATAATCACCCCGAAATTGTATGGTCGTGTCTATGAGAGCAATTAACAATGTGTCAAATTAACTGACCACCATTACAATTACTATTTATGATTTTTCAGGTCAGGTCTAATGGATAATATTTTTTTTTTTTTTTTTTTTTACAATGAGTGAAATCCAACCGTTGTTTAGGAAGCTTCACAACTGCTATAATACATACCGGTGTTATTGCCAATAGTATTCTGATTTATTTTCCGGCAACTGTACCAAAAAAAAAAAATGTTTTCATCTTTTTTTACGGATTGTGATGAATTATACGAATGTCCGGATAATGAAAATAAATAAAATAAAGAGTTAATCTATTTGGTATTGTTGTTGTTTTATTGTAGGTTTATGTTTTAACTGTTTTAGTTCTGTTTTGTTGTCAGTTTTATTAATTACTGGGATTATGTGAAGATTAGGTACCCCAGTTTAGTTCACTTGATGATTAAACACTCTATTGCTAACCTAACTTAACCATACTTAACCTAACTTAACCACATCTAGTCTAACTTAACCTTACCTAACCTTACTTAACCTAACTTAACCTTACCTAACTTAACCTAACCTAACCCCATAAGTAGCGTTAGATGATGTTTAATAATAACATGAACTAAACTGGGGTGCGTAATCTTCATGTGATACCATTTCCTATATTTTTTTTCCTACCGTTAACATCAACCTTTGTATACAGTATCACAGGAATAAATAGAATGAATCTTATTGACTTTTTAACCCAGGATGAAGATGAAAAAAAAATAATGAATAAATAAATAAATAAATAAATAATCTTCTCGTCTTTTATTATTCTTTTTCTCTTCGTTTCCTTCATCCTCAATAATCCAATTCCTTCCTTTCTCTTCCTCTTCAGTGGTGAGGCATCCGAGTTAAGGTTCTACCACTGTCAGTCAGCCTTAGTAGACACACACACACACATACTGTTTCTGTGTGTAAATGTTTGTCCCTCTCTCTCTCTCTCTCTCTCTCTCTCTCTCTCTCTCTCTCTTTGCTTCCACCCATAAAACTGGCCAACTAAACCTTTCAAAATACACGTAATTCATCTGATAAAACCACTTGATATATTTCAGCAATATGTTTCAACGGTGTGAAGTTTATGTAAATCGCTACACACAAGAAGCTTATGTACAGAGTTTGTGAGATATGTGTTGTAGGTGACAAATCAATGTAGTTTTTGTAGAGGGGAAATAATGAATGATAACCGTGGCTTACATAATGTGTGTGTTTGTGTGTGTGTGTGTGTGTGTGTGTGTGTGTGTGTGTGTGTGAGGAGATAAATTCTGCTCTCGCCTCGTGTACAGACCAGACAGTGTTATGTATTCAAGTGATAAAGTAGAATACGTGAAGATTAGACACCCTAGCTTACGTTTACCTGACCATTCAATTCCTTAACGCTAACCTAACCTAACCTACGTGGTCCGGTCGGGAGGAAGTCGTATCTGTAAAGCCTCCTGAATTGTGTTGTTACTATAAAAATCATAAACAATAAAGTTAGAGAGTACATAGTTAAAGATTGTGAAAATTGAGTACATTTGGGAATTAACTGATCCTCCTGAGTCTGTGTTTAACGTGAGAGTCTTAAGTGGTCTTTGTCCTCAGGAAGGTATAACGAAGGTGGTGTTTTTTGTGGAGAAAAATGTTTATAGATTTCACTTAAAATGTCAGCTCTAGGAAGGCAGAAGAGATCTCTTGAATCCTCCGGCGTGCCTGGCAAGACCAAAGACAGAGGAGAAATTGACTTTCAAAGAAGGAGTCGTCCAGTAAAGACTCTGAGGAAGATGTCAACGAATCCACGACTGAGTCCATCAAACGGCACCGAGAGAAGATCAGAGGCGCATTTACCTTAACCTCCTGTGTCGTCGGGAAGTAAACTATGCATGCATTACTTTCTCTTTCCCAATAATACTGTAATACTGTATTGAATATATGTAAGGATGTTGAAATGCCTACATGTGTGTGTGCGTGTAATGGCTGGGGAAGGCAGTGCTCAGAGATAATGGGTCCTGGTGACTTGTTTGCAGGTTTTCTCACGTCTTGAATTATGTCAGATGGCCTAAAAATCTTCCACCAACTGGCGAAATACAAGACGAAGAATGACAGCTTCTCGACAACAACAACTACCGAGTTTAAGCCTGAATAATTAAGGATCTGGAGACGGTACTATTCTTCCACCACTCACTGACTGCACAGATGATACCGTAGAACATGTCCGCGAGAAGACAACAGTGATTCTAAAGCTGATTAAAACGAAGGGATTCAAGGAGTTCGTCATGATCAGCAGTGAATTTCTTTATCACTGTACATACTGTCATATCTCATTCGTCACAGTTCTCTTTCGATATTTTGTTCTCTTTTGTATTTCCTTTTTTCCTTTCCCCTTTCTGTCCCTCTCCTTACCCTATCCCACTCCACTCTTTTCCTTTCCCTTTTCATTCTCACAACATTCTCCTCGTCCCCCCTCTCTCCTCATTCTCTGTGTCTGCCTTAGACGTGCCAGGGAGATGGATAACAATAATACAACCTCTTGAGTCTCCACTTGATAAATTTCAGAACTTTGTGAGCCATAAAGACCAGATGAAACAGGTCCAGCCGCAGCAGCAGAATGTAAGGGTCTCATCGGCCTGGCATTTTCCTCCACGGGTTATGGGTCTCGCAGATCTTTGGAAGGGATTTCACTATCTGTTGTTAAAAGTGATATATTTTTGAGCGGTAATCCTCGGTGTTATATTTTCAGTTTGGCTTTTTCAATTTTGCGTATCGTGATCCGTGAGGTCTTTTAAGGCAGAGGGTTTGGTCTGACTGCTTCCAATCTCTTGTCTGTTTAAAGGTGAGGATAGCTGATGGTGTGTGTGTGTGTGTGTGTGTTATCCGCACATACAATACACACATACACACATTTACAAACACACACATACATCTTCAATTTGCAGATATTCGAAGTATTTACACATACAATAATATTTTAATATGATGAATTTGCCACAAAGATTAATATGATATGCTGTCAGTCTTTAGATATCAATATTATCATTTCATTCGGTGATATTTGAAATTAGATGAAAATTTAGAAGCATAGAAGCCTTTGATATACAGTGTAGAGTAACATATATTTGACATAACATTAAATTGTCTACGTGTATACTGGAGTGTATAGGCTATATGGTAGTATAAGATTAGTTGGATGAAGAAGTATACAAACATACACATAAGTATATACCAGTATCATACAATTCATACAATCCTTTCCATGTATACTGTATACTTCAAAACCTAATCAATGTAATTTATATCATTGTACGACTGTCAACTGCCATGGTCATTACAATTCAATAATGCCATATTTTTAACCAGGAATTTAATTATGAGAAATTTCACTCATTTTACCGTTTGTAAGAGCTCGGAAAATTGGCTCACTAGTACATCCAGTTATTAAATAAAGTTCATTATTATTATCTTTATTGGTGGGTGACAGTGATACAACAGCGGGGGGAGGGGGGGGGCTGTCTCTAAATTATATGTGACCGTGTTTATTGTGTTTTGACTTTGTGGAGGTCAGGGGGACAAAGTCAAGATCAGTGTGTGTATGTGTGTGTGTGTGTGTGTGTCCAGAAATTCATCTAATAAATAACAAAAATCTATGTATGATTCAATAGTAATCAAGATCTGCAGGTTGGTGAATCTTGACCTGTCGATGCTTCCTCAACCTCAGATTATTATTGTGTGTACCTGTCCTCTTCTTGCTCTTCCTCCTCTTGCTCTTGCTCTTCCCCCCTCTCTCAGTCTGCCGCAAGGTGCTGAAAGAGGTACGTGTCCCAACTCCAAGGGATTGACTGCCAAAGAGGAGCTACAGTGTGGTGGTTGTGTGTTTGGTTTTTTTAATCTTTGTCCGGACGATATCTCAGGGGGCATGTTTTTTTTAAGATAGGAAATTACTCTTTAAAAACAATGATAAGTACTTGGGCGGGGTTTTTTTTCCCTCTTAGTTTGTCCAGTTTGGGGGGTTATATTTCGTTCATGGTGTGGAAGTGGGGGGGGGGGAGGGGGGAGGGGTGTGGGTGGTATAAATAACAAACAGAAAATAAATCAGGGAAGCATTTATATCACAAGCTTTTGAAATATAAGATTATAATAATTCAAATATCCTTAAAAAAAATTGATAAACATGTTGAGAAATTTTAGGATGAGGAGAGAAAATAATTTGATGACCACAGTTAGAAGGTATTAATTGCTTCACGTGGGAAATAGAAATACTGTTAACATTATTTGGTGTTTGTGTATTTTCAAGATTTTTTTTCTTTTCTAATTTTGTAATTCCTGGACACACACACACACACTGTTTTACACTTGCCTTCTTCCTACGTACAGTATATACTCTTTAACAACTCTCCTTCTCCCTCTTCTTTCTTTACCTCTCTCCTCCTTTCTCTGTCCCTCCATCCTCTCCCTTCAATCTCTGCTCCTTCCTCCCTCGATCATCTCCTTCTCCCTCCCATCTTTCTCTATCCTCCCTCGTCTTTCCACCCTCTTCTCTTTTCTCCTCCATCTTCCCCCAACCTCTCCTCCTCCCTTCCTCTCTCCATCTCCCCCATCCTCTGCTTCTCCCTTCTCTCTCCATCCTCTCCCCTACTTCTCTCCATCTTCTCTTCTCTTTCTCTCTCTCCCTTTCTCCATGCTCACCCACCCCCCACACCTCACTATATAACACCAGTATTTTACCTGCATTGTTAACGATGGTAATTATTGCTAACGAGTTGAGAATATCGTTCTTGGTTGGCCCGTTAGTTCATTACCTCCGCCATTTAAGAGTAGATTAAAGCAATTACCAGAGTAGATTATTACCTCCCCCGGTGTGCTGCTGATAGAGAGAGAGTAGAAATGGTAGATATATAGATACGGTAGAGAGAGAGATAGAGAGAATGACAGTGTGTTTAGGAGAAAATGAATAAGACAGATAAAAGATAAAGATAAATTCGTGTACTGAATTGCGTTAATGATGATTTAGATGGGAGGGGGAGAAAGAGAAAGAGAATTCTTGATTGCTCTAATGATGATAATCTGTAGCCCACCCCCCACACACACACACCTGCTCTTCCTAAAAAAATATTATCAGCAGCTACCACAATAATAATAATAATAATAATAATAATAACAATGTCTCTCCTACCTTCCCTAATCAGTGCGTCGTGACCAATCTATTTCAGCCAATAAACTCTTAATTACCCAAACTCTTCCACTGGCGAACTCTTAATAGCGAAACTGTCTCCATTATTCATCCTCCATCAACCAATCAATGTTTAATTACAAGAAAAAAATTAACCAATAGCCACACGAAAAAATAACCTTTGCACCAATAGGGCCTCAGCATGATGTATACTTCCACCAATAGGGATTCAGTAAGATATATCCTTCCACCAATCGGGACTCAGATATATACAGTACCAAAAAAAAAAGTCACCTCAAGAAGTCCGCGTCTCCTTCCCAGTGAGTCAGTATCGAAACTATATGAAATAATGCAGCGCCGGCAGTGTTGGGATCCTGAACTACACGCACCTGTGAGTATTGTTGGTTATAATGTCCCTTACCTGAGGATGTTATGCACATTTCCTCTAACATTCCGTTCTGAATATAATAGTAAAAAATAAATTTGAGCAAAAATTATTCTTCACTTCCTCTTTCAATGGTGTTGTCAGTTGTTTCCTTGGACCTCTTTCTCTCTCTCTCTCTCTCTCTCTCTCTCCTGGTGAAAATGGCACGTTATTGTAGCTCTCAGGGAAGAATGCCATTATTAATGCATATGAGAATCATGCCCTTGATCATTATGACAACACACAAATTTCAATATCTTTTACATGCACTGTTTATGAATAGCATACTTATACGTGAATCTGTATTACATAAAAGAAGACTGGTGTAACAAATACAAAGGCGCTTAGTTTTCAATTGATAGGAGCAATAAAAGCCTCTTACACACGAGATACAACAAATATTGTAATACAGTATATAGTCAAAGCATATACGACCCAAAAGACATCTTATCGTCCACCACCAGCTAAATCTCTCCGGGCGGCGGGAAATTTATAGAACTGTTTCACGCCCTATGTCTACCAAAAGATTGGATCACGTGTTTTAATGTGAATTTACACATATTAGTGTGGCGGTCTGATCCCCACACACGAGTCGCAGACGCAGGGGCTCGGAGCAGTGCACACAGCTCGTCCCGAACTAGTGAATGAGTCGGTTACCCAAACTACAGCGACCCGGTAATGGCATCAATAATGGTGTCGTGAGAGGTGCACCGGGCGGCACAGAAATTTGAATAATTGTTCCCACACGGAGTATCAGTCGAGGTGAAGGATTTAGAAAGTGCCACTGTAGAAGTTGCTGCCTAACAAAGCGATGCTCTTGTCTGAAAGGCTGCTTTCGTTGCCACAGTGCATGTCATAGCCATAAATCATGTGAAAACGTTTCTTAAAAATTCTCCATGTGTGCTTCATACTGATGTTTTGGTTAAGATTCGGTAAAGATCGACCAAGGAACTTCATATTTATGTTTATATAGGGAGATGGCGCAAAAATACGTTTTAGTCGCAAATCTGACTCGCGCGCCAATCACCGTAAATCTCGGTGTCAGGTGACTATGTTTAGCCAATCAGCGTTGCTCTTGGTGTCTCGTGAAAAGGTGATACTCCTGCGCATGCTCAGTTTCGAATAGTATTTGCTAGTGGCAAGATGGCGTCTACCTGCACTGGTGTTTTACTCGGCTTGGCAAAACATTCATCGTGTATTTGAAAACGAAGCTGCTGCCATTGACATTTTTAAAGTTCATGGTATTCTGCCAACCTCTGTGAAGTGATATAGGCGTTCAAAAGCAAAATATAGAACGATTGTGGAAGGATATCAAGAGTTGAGCGTTTCGTGCCGGCATTAAGGACATTACCAACAATACTCCACTACATCCTCCTACAAGTAGCATCTCTCTATCATCCAACATCTGTTAATTAAGGTACGTTCTTTTACACAACGGAGGGTCCAGGGGGGATAGGAGGTTAGGTCAGGTCCTTCTAGTTAGGAGGTTTCGTTAGTGTTTTGAGGGTTTTTACCCCACAGTTTCCCTCAACTTCAAAGCCCTACCTACTTTATGAAACCGACATTGTTGGTAATTGGGGTCGTAATTTCCATAACTGGTCATTTGTGACGGAAATGGTCAGATTCGCTTAAAACGCCAAAAAATAAACAAGCAAATCCTATTTTTGTTTAAAGTTTCTGCAGTCAACCTTTTCCCGATCTACCGTTTCTTGTAAATGTGAAATGAGTCATTTTTACCTATGTGAATTTTATATACTTTTTCGTTAACACAAATTGCCCAGTTCATGAACCTCCCATGGTAGCGTCCCTTATTCTCACTTGGAGGTCGTGGGTTCGACACCTGACTTGTGAGGTATTATTTGTATATTGAGGTCCGCGTGCATTTGGACTTATTTGAACTTATTAGATACTGTGTGTGTATGTCATAGCATGATAATTTGCACACATCTGTAGGAAAGGAAGGGGCTGATAAATATACTGTAAATCCTGAATGAAAATCAGCATACTCTTGAGGTCGACAGATCACAGGGTTCGCTCCAGCGGTTCGTTCTGATTGCGGAGGACACGGGCTATTTGAGGGTGATCAGGAAAAAGTCCTGTTCTCATCCTGAACCATGAACCCAAGATACAGACTCTTGAATCCGAAGCAATTATGGACAGTACAATGTATGTGTCTACTGCTTCGGGTTCACGAGTCTGAATCTTGGGGTTCATGGTTCAGGATGAGAGGCGACAGGACTTTTTTAGGTGACTGTACATCCACCAATAAACTATTCGACAACCAAAATTCGTCTGCCAATAAGTAAACAAACATCTTCCACTAATTAGCATTCAGAAAACAAACTCCGCGCACCAATAACAACCGACAACTAAAATATTTTCACCGTTAAAAATCATTTAAACAAAAATCCTTCCACTAATGTTATTGTAACATATTTCTATGTTTAGCTCACATTCGTACTTATTTCTGTGTTATTTAATATTAAATGTTTGTGTTGCCAGTTATTGTTTTCGTTATTGTTTGTGTAAGATTAATAAACCACTGTGCAGTTTGTTGTTAGTATCAACAACAGTGGTTGGTCTGACATAACGAATCCAAATGATTCAGAGTTCATGAGAACGAGTCAGAACATCTCGTCTCCTTCTAGTGAACCTCAGTTGACCACTTAGAATTAGGAAGCCTATAGCCAATGAGAATTCTGTGCTGCCCCATATAAAAATCTTCACTCGCCTCACCGTCTCCATTGTTGACACATTACTTGGTTTACTCTCCGTGCTGCAGGACCTTATTTACTGATAAACATCTTGCCGTCTTTGCCTCTTGCATATATCAGGTAAGGTAACCTCAGCCATTGCTCTAGACCTGGTATTGTCTCACCGCTCACGTTCCTACGTGACTAGCGGTAAATACTCTTCCTTGTGTGGTTGTGATTATTCGTGTGGTGACTCCCCGGTTTTTCAAATTTATATTGCTTGTATAACCTCTACTCGGAACTGGTTTACTGCTGCATGTTGATAAGCTTCACGTTGACTATTTGTGTAACAGTTCTCAAGGAATCGGAGGAGATATTCTAAAATGGATTAGACCGTGGTTACAGGACAGGAAACAGCAAGTAAGCATTAGCGACACTAAATCCGATTGGGGTAACGTCATTAGTGGAGTACCCCAAGGCTCAATACTTGGACCATTACATAAACGACATAGGTATAGGCGAAGACAGCAACAGAAGTAAATTTGCTGACGACACTAAAATAGGGCGTGTAATTAAATATGACGAGGACTCCGCAGATGAAATTTAATGTGGACAAATGTAGAGTACTTAGTCTAGGAGATGTAAACAGATAAACCAGATACCAGATGAACAACGATGTTATAGAGAAATCCGACTGAGAAAGATATAGGAGAAATGATAAGTAGGAATCTTAAACCAAGACAACAATTCGTGTTTGCTTGAAGCAAGGCTAACAAAGTACTTCTGGTTTATACAAAGGAGTGTTAGTTACAAGACTAGCAAGGTTACCCTAAAACTATATCATGCCTGAGACCTCACTTGGTTTACGCAGTTCAGTTCTGGTCACCGTACTACAGAATGGATATAGAATCCCTAGAAAGCATTCAGAGTATAATTACTTGACTAAGCCCGGGCATTAGGAACCTTGAGTACAGAGACAAATTAAAATAACTTAATTTAATAGGCACTCTCGAGAGACGTAGAGTGAGGGGCGGTATGATCGAGGTGTATAAATGTAAGTCAGGGTTAAACAAAGGTGATATAACAAAGGTACTCAAAGTATCCAAGCGGGAGCGAACTCGTAGCAATGGTTTTAAATTCGACATTTTATTTTATTTTATTTTATATTTTTTATGATCGGCCCACCTGCATAGTCACCGACCCCCACACTGGGGCCGAGCTAAATGTAATAATAATAATAATAATTCTTCGTAAATAAAATTTATAGTAAAACACAAAATTAGAAATAAAATAATGATAATTCATAGTAAATAAATTTAAAATAAAAATAAAAATAAAAATAATAATGATAACGACAATAATAATAACACTAATAATACAAAATAAATAAATATATACAAAAATTAAATAAAAATCAATAGTGAGAAACAATATATGTATGTGGTGTTGTCAAAGTAAGAGAAACAATTGAGACCCTGCAATTGTGTGTAAATGAGGCAGAAAGTCAGATCAGCAACCTGGGACTTGGTCACAATTTTCGTTATGCCATATAGCAGCAGGGTCTACCATTAGACAACACATTATGCTTCCAATATCTTCTCGGGCGGTAGTACCTCCCTGTTTGATAGCTGCCTAATACCTGCTACTGGTAGGCAAACACTGATTTGGAAATAGAGTAGTGGATGAGAGGAACAAGTTACCGAACTTCATCATTAACTCGAACACGCTGGGTAGCTTCAAACAGAGGTTGGATGGATATATAAGCTATAGGGGTTGTAAACAGGACTGCCTAGTATGGGCCAGCAGGCCCGCTGCAGTTCCCTCCATTCTTATGTTCTTATTTGTTGTCTTAGACTTAAGTGTAAATAGTTATAAGTTAATTATAGTTAAAGTTTTTTTTTATACTTATTCGTTTACTTCACCACATTTACCTTTATCGAAAGTAATATTTCAGACACTATTTCTGTTGTTCTGTAGAGGAGTGGAGCTGACCATCTCTTATTGAACCATGTCTCTTCACAGTTAGACTAAACAGGCGATACTAAAATACCTCGTCTTTAATTTCCTTATGACATTATGATGTATGGTATTTAATAAACACCGTAGGGCCACAAATATCATACTCGCATCCGGTTCAACTGGCATCAAAGGAGGTCAGTGCCACACAGTCAGGTCAGGTCAGGTAAGGTCATTTTGATCAATAGAGGACAATGATAATAGTAACTCAGGTGGGTCAGGCGGTGACATGCAGTGATCAGTGGTGTGTCCCACTAAAAGAAGTAGTGTCAATATTGTTGCTGTTGCATGTTGACCTCACATGACCCGGCCAGCAATGGTGGCGGCCCCTTTGATGCCAGATTAAAAGCCGTGAGGATGACACACATCTGAGGCTTTCATCTTAAAACGACATAAATCACAGGGCCGTGGCTCGCTTGTTGCTTATATTCAGTATTTACCTGGACGCTTGGGTACATAACCTCGGATATTTCCCCAGCGTAAGAGAATCCTTGATCTAAGGGAAATGTTGTTTTTATTTAGTTAATTTATATATTTTTCTAGGCATATTGGATACACGTTAAAGAGCACATCAGCCAGATTATGAAAAACTTGGAGTCATCTAACCCTGATACTTGTATAAACCAGCAGGAGGACAGTGACACACACACACACACACACTGGACTACACTGACTAATTCCACTGCGTTATTCCTAAACAATTGGCATATTCTGGTGAAAGTTTGCAGCAAACTCAATTTAAATACAAATTATAACAAAAGTTAATGATCAGGCTCTAAGAAGACTTGCTGAGGACTACTTGGTGAATCTCAAACCAATTTTTTATGCTGAACAAACTATAACGAGAAGATACATTATTAAGTGATGCTGTAGAAGTTTGGCTCCAGTTTAAATGAGGTTTTCAGGGCTTTAATTGATAATGATATGGAGAAACTAGACAAGAGAATCAGTGTCGCCTTGACACCTGCACAATTATGACTGACCTAAGATATTGCTGAAATTTATGTTTGTGAAAATTTCTCAGTTTCTGCCTGCGTTAATGAGTTATCGGGGAAGGCGTCGTCCTTTGAAGGACTTGCTCTTTGATCATAAAATTTTGAGAGCTTACCCTTGCTTGGTGGCAGAGTTTTTCACGTGATCTGGGGGACAAGTTAATTGCTATTCCAATCCAAATGCTCGCTGCTCTTGCATTATCAGCTGGGATTGAGAGAATCTTTTCTCTGTATTGACTTGTTCATTCAAAAATCAGATACTTTCAAGCTTGTCACTATTTTTATATAATAATGTAAAAGACTGTAACTCGCGTTTTAAATCAGTTCTTATTGTGTAATGTTAATAGTTCTTAATAAGTTACTTCTTACTTTTTCATTTCTAATCTTTTCCCTGATTTATACATTTCAGAAATCTCTTAATTTTTATTAAAAGTTTTACATATACCGTATGAAGGTAATGAGTGGTTGTAAATAAATGAACGTACTGCGGTGTATCTTAATTGTTCTAACTTGAAGTGAAGAAAAGAACCAGGATAAAAACTAACACTGTCCCACGTATTGGTCCGTGATACCTGTTAGCCACCGACCTCCCCCCGCCACCACCACCGACCTCCCCCTGTACCAGTATTAACAGCGTCACCAAAGTCAAAATTCTTTACTTGATGCTCAACTTACAGCCGAGGTAAGAGAGAAAGGAGAGTGTAAAGATTTAGACTTGGTATATGAGGGAGGATGCTGAAGAATTTGAGAGCCATATTTCTTGACACTTTGTAGCTTGTGGAACTTGTACGAGAATTTTGTCCAGGGGAAGATGAAACCTGACATGAGTTTCCCAGAACATCTTTCATTGATTACATCTCGAATTTGATACGACTATTTCTATAACATACGCCATTCATGTTCGTGTTTTCCTGCAGAGAGTTAACCGTGATAACACTTTTGCATCTTAGAAAGGTAACTAGTTGTCTTGAGCGTTTTATAAGATGGAGAACTTAGGTGTGTCTACAGATTACTTTATTCCTTTCATACAAGTTTAAGCGTTTGGATTAATCAGACAGTCAAGAAAAAAAATGGTATAAAATTGTCACTCTGATTACCTTCTGATTTGGATTCATTATTATACAGTGAACCCAACTGACTGAGACCTTTGTGTTTGTTGTCTGATAGTGACTTATCTATCATCATTGCGTTACGATCATTTTTTCCTGCGTCATTTTTGTGGTTCGTCTGCCTTGGTTCATTAGTTGTTCTTGCTACGCTTAATATCACCTGTCCGCTGCTGAACTGTTGTATAGAGGGAAACACCTCCACTAATTGTATGGGTTTTATCAGCATGGATTTCCTTACGTGTTAGTCCTGTTAAATATAAGTTCGTCCCATTTTTAGAAGTCAATATCTGAAACGGAAATGAAACATAGATTTTATTATCGGTATTTACTCAACTGACTTAAAGTACGACAAACAAATAATAAAATAACATACCTTTGTCATCTAGCACTTCCTTAATGGGCAGACCAGAGACCATGAACACCAGAAATAATCGTCCCAGGTCCTAATGGGTCACATCTCCATTATACCATATCTCGCTTCTATAGAATGCAATATACAACGGCACACTTTCATCACATTCATTTACTGGGTCAACTAAACACTACACAGGAATATATTGAGGTAAATCAGATTATGGACATTAATTATTACTAGTGAGAGTTTAATGTGATGGTGAACAGCACAACAAAAAATGGAGCTTTAACGATAATAAAATAACACACACTATGGATCACCACATGAATGAGTCCAAACATGGCAACTCTCTAGTAAATATTCCATAGAGCACTTTGTCAGGCCATTTGTGCCCGCATTTTCACTGCACTAACTCGCTACTGACTGATAACTCTTCCCTCAACCAGTGTAACAAACTCAGGTTAACACTCTACATGTATATAGGTCATACAAACGTTCGCCAGTGATAGTAATTTGCTTTTAATTTTCGCTGCATTTTACTCCTTGTCTGAATTAAAACCTTAAAATAATAATACCCGTAAAAATATGAAATTGATTATTATTTGGAATTTTCATCAAAGCTGAAAATAAATAATTAGAGAAAAGTGAATTTAAAAGAGAAATATACAAACATGATTTTTTTTAATGTAAAGCCATGTTTCCGGCTCCCAGGTCATTTATTACCAGGTCCATATTACCGGCTCCCAGGTCATTTATTACCGGCTCCCAGGTCCCATATTACCGGGTCCCAGGTCCCATATTACCTGCTCCCAGGTCATTTATTACCGGGTCCCAGGTCCAATATTACCTGGTCCCAGGTCCCATATTACCGGGTCTCAGGCTAGATATTACTGGGTTCAAAGTTATATATTACTGGCCCCATGTTACCTGCTCCCAGGTCACGTATTACCGGGTCCCAGGTCCCATATTACCGGCTCCCAGGTCCCATATTACTGGGTTTCAGATTCCAGGTTACCGGGTCTCCACTTCTGGGTGTAGGGGGTGGTCCTGGAGGTCACAGTGTGGATCTTCCTCTCGTGAGGATAAATAATTCTCCAAAATATTAGTCAAAATCAGTTTATCTCTCTTGTGTGCAGAAAATGTATTGGTATATCATTACATTATCGTATGTGTGTGTGTGTGTGTGTGTTTTAATACTTTGGATAAATTTCATATACTCTTGAAGATTTTTTTGGTGTTCATAATCATTACACACAACACCTCCAGTAAACCACATAACCCAAATCCCAGGCGTGTTGTGAGTACCAAGGAATCAGTATGCAAATGAGTACTTCTCTTTATATATCCTTGAAAACACTATTCCCATTAACCCTTTATAGTCTACTAATGGACGAATAAATATAATGGTACTCAAAATATAAGGGGAGGTCGTTTAATGTGCTCTTATTGAACTGCTAACGACGGGATGAAGATGCAAATTGCGCTGTAAGGATGATGCACCTTTAACGTTACTGAACGAGGCAAAGGCGAGTTATTTTAGGTGAATTTATTATGGGAATTTTCACACACTAGTTGAAGAGGATAATAGTGTAGTTTCTGTGATATGTTCTCGATGTAATTTTAATGTTTTTTTTTTTTAGTATTCTACTTTGAGATATTCGTGAACAATTATTTGGTAGTGTGTGTGTGTGTGTGTGTGTGTGTGTGTGTGTGTGTGCGTGCGTGCGTGGTGCGTTACTGTATTTTATCTATTTTTCGTTTTATATATTCACAATTTTCTTCTGTTGACTAATAATAACAACAAACAACAATAATAATAATAACAACAACAATTCGTAATTATAACAACAGTAGTCATAATGAGGAGAACAACAATAATAACACTAACATCAAAACACTGCTATAACAGATTCTGTGTTAAATCTCTGTTCAGACAGTTCAAAATAACACTGTCTCCCACCTCCCAATAAACCCGATTACTGAACCATTTAAAGAGCCACTATCCATAATGTGTTCTACCCCTAGTAATTATAGCAGCGATAATAATAACAATAACAGGTGTTTTAGTATCATAGTTAATAATCAAGTCAAGGTGTAGCATAGGGTAGGTCACAGCAAGTCTCAGTGTTGGGTCTGAATATTCAAGAGATTCATTAGCGTAGCAACGGTGGGGGTGTGTTGTGTGTGGTGGGTGGGGTGCGGTGTAGTGGTGGGTGTGGGGTGGTGTAGTGGGGTGTGGTATGGGGTGGGGTGTGGTGTATTGGGGTGTGGTGTGGGGTAGGTGTTGTGGGTGGGGTGGTGTGGTGTGTGGGTGGGGTGCGGTGTGGTGTAGTGGGTTGTGGTGTGTGGGGTGCGGTGTGGTGCAGTGGGGTATGGTGTGGTGGGTCATAACTAGTGTACTGTATTAGCTTTTCGTGTATGATGTTTAGTATTGAAAGCACGCTCTTGGTACACGTTATCAAGGTTCACTGTGCACTTGTTGCGCCACCACACTTCTACCACCATCACACTACCACCTTTACCACCACACTACCACCTCCACCACACCATCACCCCTACCACACTGCCAATACACCACCACCTTCACCACTACACTACCACCACCACACTACCACCTCCATTACCACACTACCACCACACTACCACCCTACCTCCACATGGCCTCCAGCCTCCCCCAATAGCCACACCTTCGCCGCAATGTTATTACCTTAATATTAAATATCCTAAGTAGCTATCCTCATCTGTGTTGAATTAGTTGAGCCGCAGATCTATGCGGCATTCAGCAGCAGTTGTCGGCATTGGGGCAGAAGCTCGTTCCCTGAGGCAGAGCAAAGCCGACCGAAGGAGAGAGAAAGACAGTCGACATCTCATCCAGGCTGTAACATAACTTCTGGGCTGCTGCTTCTGTTCGGAGATCACCTCCGCGAGTCTGGCGTAGAAGCATCTTGCACTTGGTCCCATCCCATCAGACGTTGTGAACACTAGAGGAGTGAAGCTGCCTTGATCAACGTTTTGATTTCTCTCCCCATATGCCCTTATCATGTCGTTCTCGTTCCTCCTGTGTGCAGCATCGAGAGATAGGTTACGGTGACATGCGGCCATGGGATCAAAAATCCTGATGTCTACCACCACACTACCACCACACTACCACCTCCACCACCACCTTCACCAGCCTATATCTCACTATATATCACCAAATAATCTTCTAATGCAAAATAAAATACAAATTACTATATGAACTAAAACACTCAACATTCTACTAAGATCACATGAGTAGTTAACAGAATGGGAAATTATGTTCAATTATCTATAAAAACTTCAACGAAAGAAAAAAAAACATTGTTTATAGTTTAGGCTTGACCTTTGTTGACCTGCATGTTCTGGGTCACGGCTACATGCTGTGTACGTGTTTCCTGGGGAAGGTAGGAGGGGAGAGGAGAGGAACGCGGGGGCTAAGGTTTTAACTTAAGTTTAAATGAAGTTATGTTGACTGTCTCCCTCTGTCTCTGAAATATAACAGTAACGTGAGAACTACAGTATAATGTTATGTTGTATTAAGAATATTACGATATTATTCAGTAAACTACAGTGTGATGCTATGTTGTATTAAGAATATTACGGTATTATTCAGTAAACAGTCTGGCAGTAAAAAAAACAACTGGGTATTCTGACCAGGTAGAGACTTATATGACGTAGGGAAAAACACTATGACTAGTCTTTGGTATAAATAAATGAGTTGTTGTCAAAGATGGTGGTAGTGGTGGTGGTGGTGGTGGTGGTGGTGGTGGTGGTGGTGGTGGTGGTGGTGGTGGTGGTGGTGGTGATGGTGGTGGTGGTGGTGTTGCTATAGACACAATATATACAGAAAAAGTAGGATGTTTTGTGGAACTTTTACGTGTCGAGGAAAAGATGATTAGGTGAGGGAAGGGTGAGGGGAAGGGGTGAGGGGGTGAGGGAAGGATGAGAAGGTGAGGGAAGGATGAGGGGTGAGGGAAGGATGGGGTGAAGGAAGGATGAGGGGGTGAGGGAAGGTGAGGGGGGGAGGGAAGGATGAGGGGTGAGGGGGGGATGAGAAGGTGAGGGAAGGATGAGGGGTGAGGGAAGGATGAGGGGATGAGGGAAGGATGAGGGGGTGAGGGAAGGTGAGGGGGTGAGGGAAGGAGGGGGTAAGGGAAGGATGAGGGGTGAGGAAGGATGAGAGGTGAGGGAAGGGGTGAGGGGGGGTGGAGGGAAGGATGAGGGGGGTAAGGGAAGGATGAGGGGTGAGGGAAGGATGAGAAGGTGAGGGGAAGGATGAGGGGGTGAGAAGGTGAGGGAAGGATGACAGGGAAGGGTGAGGGGGTGAGGGAAGGATGGGGGGAGGAGGGAAGGATGAGGGGTGAGAAGGATGACAGTGAGGAAGGATGAGGGGGTGAGGGAAGGATGGGGGGTGAGGGAAGGATGGGGGGTGAGGGAAGGATGACAGTGAGGGAAGGATGAGGGGTGAGGGAAGGATGGGGGTGGAGGAAGGATGGGGAGTGAGGGAAGGATGGGGGGGAGGAGGGAAGGATGAGGGGGTGAGGGAAGGATGACAGTGAGGGAAGGATGAGGGGGTGAGGGAAGGATGGGGGTTGGAGGGAAGGATGACAGTGGAGGGAAGGATGAGGGGGGTGAGGGAAGGATGGGGGTTGAGGGAAGGATGGGGGGGTGAGGGAAGGATGACAGTGAGGGAAGGATGAGGGGTGAGGGAAGGATGACAGTGAGGGAAGGGTGAGGGTGAGGGAAGGATGACAGGAGGGAAGGAGGGAAGGATGGGGGGTGAGGGAAGGATGGGGGGTGAGGGAAGGATGACAGTGAGGGAAGGATGAGGGGGTGAGGGGAAGGATGAGGGGTGAGGGAAGGATGAGGGGGTGAGGGAAGGGTGACGGGCGAGGTATGATGAAGGGGTGAGGTATGGATGAGGGGGGTGAGGGAAGGATGACAGTGAGGGAAGGATGAGGGAGTGAGGGAAGGATGAGGGGGTGAGGTGGATGAGGGGGTGGGAGGGAAGGATGAGGAGGGTGAGGTAAGGATGACGGGGCGAGGTATGGATGAAGGGAGGAGGTATGGATGAAGGGGTGAGGTATGATGAGGGGTGAGGGAAGGATGACAGTGAGGGAAGGATGAGGGGCTAAGGGGAGGATGAGGGGCTAAGGGGAGGATGAGGGGGTGATGGAAGGATGAGAAAGTGAGGGAAGGATGAGAAGGTGAGGGAAGGATGAGAAGGTGAGGGAAGGATGAGAAGGTGAGGGAAGGATGAGAAAGTGAGGTAAGGATGACGAGGGAGGTGTGGATGAAGGGGCGAGGTATCGATGAAGGGGAGAGGTATGGATGAGGGGGTGAGGGAAGGATGAGAGGGTGAGGTAAGGATGACGGAGGGAGGTATGGATGAAGGGCGAGGTATGGATGAGGGGGTGAGGTATGGATGAGGGGTGAGGGAAGGAGAGGGTGAGGTAAGGATGACGGAGGGAGGTATGGATGAAGGGGCGAGGTATGGATGAAGGGGTGAGGTATGGATGAGGGGTGAGGTGGGGATGAGGGGGGTGGGGAGGGAAGGATGAGAGGTTGAGGAGGGGTGAGGGAAGGATGAGAAGGTGAGAGAGGGATGAGAAGGTGAGGGAAGGATGAGAGGATGAGTGAAGGAGATGGTAATGTTAGGTAAGGGAAGATGGGAAGTTGATAGTAGATATGATACAACAGTACACTACATCACTACACCAACACAACAACACTATTACAACAACACCAACACAATAACACCATTAACACCAACACCAAGGTTTGATCTTATCCTCCGGGAACAGAACGGCAGGACAAGGCCATCAGTCCATCTTAAGGGAGGCTACCGAAAAATATTCCAGAACCTGTATTTATGTTTCGTAAACCAAGTATAAAGGTCATTCCTTGTTTACCGATAAGAATGTTGTATTTTTTGATAGTTAATGCGTGTAAGTAATCCCAGGCTGTGTTGTTTTATGTGAAGATGTTGATATTTTGTTGAATTGAATTGAAACAGTTTATTTAGCCAGAAAAACACAGATACAAAGTGGATAATAATAACAAAATTTACATGGCCTTATTATTATTATTATTATTATTATTATTATTATTATTATGACATGTCACAGTAAAGTTTCGCTATTCTGCACATTGTTATTCATTGTTATTTAAGTATTTTCTTGTTAGTGTCATGTTAGGTGAGTGAGTGTGTTTTGTGTGGCACAGATAGATGAGAATGATGGGGGTGGAACATTTATTTGAAGGTGTACGGTGATGTATAGTGAACACCTGGAATGTTACTTGTTATAGTCTACTGTGTCCTTCCTTCCTTCCTTCCTTCCTTATATGGTTAACTTGTAAATGTCATTCACTTTAGGGTTTAGTCATTCAATTTACCCTCAAAACACAACAAACTCTTATGCACTCATGGTATTCCTGCTTCTTTTATAACTTCATACATACTAGTGTATATTGACTCTGTTTCATTATAACACATCGTTTTTCTGTCTTAACCATATTACATGCGTACGGTTAGGTTAGGTTATGATAGGTTAGGAACGGTAAAGTTATGCTGGTTTGGTTAGGTTAGGTTTGTTTAGGTTAAGTTATGCGACAATATATTAGGTTAGGTTATGCTAGGTTAGGTTATATTTATTTGGTAAGTAGTAGGACTATATTCGTTAATAATTTGTAATATATTTTATCTACATAATTATCTTACGTTCATATTAAGTTAAATATCGAAATAAAAAAAGTATTGAATTTATCGCTACAACCCAAGTATTCGCAAAAGTATGACGTATATATACACTATGGACTTGTTCCTAGTATTATCATCCCCATAAGGCTCTAACCTGTATGAATTGATCTGAACTGAATGCATTATGAACTGTGAATTTGCGATACATTCGGAAAAGGCAAAAAATAATAAATAAAAATAAATATATATAGAAGGAAAATATAACGATTAAAAATATAGCGTTTTTATTTATGATTATACTGGCAAGTTTTAATATAGTGAAATTATAGGGAAGTATGATTATGGTTGATTCCTTCCTTCAGTTGTGATTCCACGAACTGTGAATTATTTCAGATTTCTTGGAGCGTGAGAGAAGTGTGACAGTGTGGGAGCGTGTTGGTGTTGATGACGTCATATGATACTAATGTGACATAATGAGTTGCCATTATGACTGTTATGTGTTTTAGGAATAATGACAACACGGCAACATATTTTTCGTCTTTTTTCGTAACTCTGAACTGATCTTTATAAAGGGATAATCATGTAAATAAACATTAAACGAACGATAACTGGATAACACGAATGCTAACTTTTGCAATCGTGTCCTTTGCTAATCCTAACTTTATGAAATTCAGTTAGGTTTGTGTATGAAAATGGCGTAAAGCAATTAAATTAAACCATATAAAGATTTATTTCCAAGGGGTTGTGACAATACAAGCAAAAGTGTGTCTCTCTCTCATCCGATTCCTTGTACTCTTGTTGGGTGTTATCAGACACTATGAACTCACACGTAACTAAATGAAATAAAACAATACAATGAAAAAAAAAAGTGTGAGAATATGGCTGAACAGACATATATAACAGTCATAGAGAAAACACCACCTTTTAACCTTTCAATAAAGTCAAAACGTGATAAAATATTTCCATTTAATTACTTCCTCTGTATCCAGTGCGCCACAATGGAGAAAAAAAAATATATATTCCACAAAAAATGAAATTAAATCTATCGTGGAAAAAACAAATGAAACAAGTTGAAATTATTAAAAAAAATATATATTTCAAAAGTTGGATACATTTTTACCTCCGCATCCTTTGAGTGTAGCCAGACGTGGCAGCCTCCGACAAAAGTTTGTTTCATCTCAGTTTTGGCTGGAGAGGGATGTGCCATGGTGACCTAGGAGGCTGTGTTCATGTCTTCCCCGAGACGTACTGAGTGTGCTTCCTGGCTGGTCAACTGTTGGGCCTTTTTGATATGATTCTCTCTCTCTCTCTCTCTGTTCTCTAACTATTCTGAGAGTTAACGAATAATGGTACGTTTAGCTTTTTTTTTGTCTTTCATGATAAAATGTAATATTAATCATTATATAAATGTTCTAAAGCTAACCTAACCTAACAAAATAAACTAACCAACTTAAAATTAAGCTAACCTTACCAAACTAACTTAACCTAACCTAATTAACTTAACCTAACCAAACTAACTTAACCTAACCTAAGCACCTAACCTAACTGATAGGATAAGTTGAAATTTATGACAAATTCTATGACTAATACAAAGAAACCTAATGAGAGAGGGAAACGAATTGGCGAGAAACACAGAGAAGAGAGGTGGGAGGAAAGAGGAGGAGAAAGGGGGCAGAAGGAAGGAGGGAGGAAGGAGATAGGGGAGGGGGGAAAGGGGTAGGGAGGAAGGAGAGAAAGAAGGGAGGAGGTAGGTGGAGGAGGAAGGAGGAGAGAGAAGTTGAGGAGGAAGGAAGGAGAGAGGAAGGAGGAAGAGAGAGAGAAAGAAGAGGGAGAGAGGAAGGGAGGAAGAGAGAGAGAGAGGAAGGGAGGAAGTAAGCAGACTGTACCACCCAACTATGGATCTTAATTACCTGTTCTACCTGAAAATAATCCAGTATATGTTATGGTAGGCTGAGTGGTACAGGTAAGGTAAGGTTTACAGAATTCCAATTAGTCTCAGCATATTATAATTATTTCTGTTTCTACGACAGGTGAGTAGTTTACATAGTCATGACGTGTATAAAGACCCAGAAGTGACTAATGAAGGTTAGGTCAGGTTAGGTTAGGTTAGGTTAGATTAGGTTAGGTGTAGTAGTGGAAGCAAACCTGTACTACCACATCTTTTTAAGATACAAATTTTTATATGAGAAATATAATACATCAGAACTAAGACGAGAACAACAATAGATCAATTACTACTTTTATTATTGCAAATAAAAATTGACTTTAAACGTTGCTTATATATAGTGAGTCATGTGTGGTTAATCTGTGATAATATTATAGGTTATACAAAAATTCTAATTTGATATGGGACAATATTTAATAGTTTGTGATATATCATAAAGCAAAATGTTGTTAAAAGTATTTTATATGAAAAGGCACTGACTGCTATCCAAACTAATGAGATGTGCTCATATGTAAAGGTGGGTAGAAATTCAATACGAAACATGACATAAAATGATCAAATGGATTCAAATTAGTAATTATATAAGTCATTATAATACAGGTAAGTCAAACGACAAAACTGATTATTAACATTTATATTAACATTGATATCATTCAGTGAGTTCGTATGTATAGGTATGGTAAAATATTAATTCCTCGTTTGTTATATTACGAAAAAGTTGAAAAGTTAAGCTACATGCTGAGAAAAATATAATTCATGGTCTAAGCTCAATAACAAAACTATAACGTAGACTAATTATTCTTTGAACTATAGGAAAATTTATACACTGTAGTGGTAACATTTGTAGTAGGTGGACCAAAACCCTGAATCCGGAGTGTGCCTTTATATGTATTGGTAACCCAGCCGTGAGATGGTCGCATTTAAAAGCTCACCTACCTGGCTGGTTCGTCCATAAATCACACGGCTCACTCGGTCGAAAACCAACCCCGGTCTGGTCCAGAATGCTCACAGACGCCTGCACCACCACCACCACACCACCGTAAAATAGTTCAGATACAACCAAGTGGTGATTGAAGGCTTCATGCGTGTTCCTGGTAAATATGCAGATTATCTCATATCGTTCACATGGAGGCAGCCAACAAGACATGGAGATAGCCTACGAATTTTCAATCTGTTAACTCGTAAAATCTCGGCAGTATTTTTTTTCGCTATAGTTTAATTATCGGAGTTACATCTAACCCGCCTCTCTGTCTTAAAAACTGTGGAAATGTAGATGAAACACACACACACACACACACACACAGAATGCACTTTGTATAGAGAGATTTGTATCACATTTCACAATTATTAAGATTTTTCCTTGTATTAAAATCTACAGGACGCGACTTTTGGACCATCCTGTATTTTGTTATCAAGAGAATGAAACAGGTGTCAGGAATGTATAAGAACAAGAAACTATTATTCTGTAAAATTTAAAATTATTCGTATCTTGAAGTGTGTACCGAGACTCGTGTTAAGAATATTTAGCAGCTATGAACTCCAAAGTAATGCATTTATATACTCCAACACCGGACTACTCACAAGTACGGAGGCATTAGTGAATTTATATAAAAGGACAAAGCCATTTGATGTTATTATTGCGCTTAAACAATTACGGTCTTTAACAGTAATTAAAACAAATGAAAGAGGTGGATTCAGTACATTTCAAAATCATTACAGGTGCCATCAGTGCCATAATTAGACAACAGGTGTTTGGTGACATTGATGGGAAGGTTTAGTGCCATTCGGTCACGGTGAAGCTAAATATCACTTTATTTTTAATTATTAAAACGAAATCAATAGAAAATGGACTTAGGAAGGTCTCGTGGACACAAGAAATTAAATTGTCTTTACTTTAGCCAATAGAAGACGTACTGAACACCCCAGAATGAACTGTACCAGCGCTTCATCAGTTAAATACCATTAATGATCATGGAATATTGCAGAGTTAGATTAAGCAAACTAGAAATTCCATTTACAAACAAGTACAAAAAGTATCCCCAAAACTTTCAGCAGGTGAAGTGCGCTTTCATTACAGAAAACAAAAAATCTAAAAAAATCGTATGTTACAGACCAAAATTTCTTTTTCCTTTGAACTAGTCATATCAAAATGCATCAGCAGTAGAAATTCATAAAAGTAAGTTGAGTTATTAGAGATACTCGCTGATGAAAGATTGTAAAAAATGTAAACATTCACAGAAGTGCGCATTTACCTTCCAAATACCTCGTATGTCATCGGCTGAGTAAGATGAATTTTGAGTCTACTGATTAAAAGGTCTGAATAAAAACAGATCAAAATGGAGTGTGTGTGTGTGTGTGGCTATATCTTCTTTTGGAAGGTAAGCCTGATGCAGAGAGAAACGCATTTATGGAGTTGGCTTTTCCATCCGTCAATGCATCCTACACAGGCTAACTGAAATGCCTGTTGAGATCAACGAGCGCCTCATGACGCTCCGATTCCCACTGAATCACTCACGTCATGCCTTTTTCATCAGTGCATACGCCCCAACACTGGATGCAGAGGATTACATCAAGGAGCCCTTTTACGCCGACCTTGACAAAGTGCTAACCTCTATCCCCAGAGAAGATAGGGTTGTACTCTTAGGTGACATCACTGGCAGAGATGCTGACATATGGCAGGGATTCATAGGAAGAGATGGTCTACCAAGTGTAATCACAACGGCCTACTCCTCCTCAGTAAGTGTGCTGCACACAACCTCACTATCCCAATACCATTTTTCAGACAGACCGACAAGTTAAAGGGTTTGTGGCATCTTGTTGACTACATCATAGTCAGAGAAAGAGATCGCCGAGTTGTCCTCATCACCCGAGCCATGCGTGGCTCAGACCACGGTGACTAAAGAGGTTTTAATACTAAAGATTTGGAGGATCCAGCGGTAGCACATACTTTCAGAGAGCAGCTCGAACATGGGCTGATAAACAACCTGACAGCAAACAATCCAAATCCCAGTGCCTAATGGGGTATTCTCGACACTATCATGACAAAAACCTGCAGGGAGACCCTCGGCCACATCGAAAGAATACACCAGGATTGGTTTGATGATGATGACGATAAAATCAACGTACTGGTCAGTGATAAACTTGCTGTTTTAACTGACTGGCAGAACAACCCTCAGTCTCAGAACAAACCTGATACCTTCCACAAGAAGAAAGAGGCAGCCCAGCATGAACTTTGCAATTTAAAGAACGAATGGTTGAAAAAAAAAAGCACGTGATATGCAGAAACTTGCAGATCAAAACAAGCGTGCGAATTTTTAAATTCCATTAAAACATTTTATGGGCCAATCACTTGCGGCAGCCCCCTCCACTCATCGGACGGTAAATACCTAATTAAAGACGAAGAAGGTATCATTCAGCACTGGAAAGAGCATTATCATTCGCTGCACAATCGAAACACCGATGTGAATGTCCTGACTACCAAGCAGGTCCCTCAGCATGCAGAGCTGACCCACCTCATCCCTGGATGAGGTAGCTATTGCCATCAAATAGATGAAAAGTAACAAATTCTCGGGGCCGATGGAATCCCAGTCGAGGTGTATAAAGCAGGAGGATCTCTGCTTATCAACCGTCTCCCCGAGGTCTTAAAGGGAGACAGTTGGACTGTCGCAACTACCGCGGGATCTCACTGCTGTCCGTAGCTGGCAAGATTATCGCCCGAGTCCTTCTAAAAAGACTTCTTCCTGAGGCGGAAAACTTCCTCCAAGGATCTCAATGTGTCTTTAGACCATCATGTGGAAACACTGATATGATCTCTTTGCTGCCCGGTAGATGCAGGAAAAGTGCAGAGAACAGCATCGTGACCTGCACATGGCCTTCATAGACCTAACCAAGGCCTTCGACTCTGTTAATAGGGAATCTCTCTGACGGACCCACCAGCTGTTTTGGCTGCCCATCAAAATTCATCGCCTTTGTGAAGCAGCTCTACGATGGAGTGAACGGCACTGTCCTGTACATTGGCACCCCAGTCCAAACGGGGATAAAACAACGATATGTAGAAGTACCAAATATCTCTTCCATTTTCTTGGCTGCTTTCCTTACTCGTGCCACTGCCAATTTAGCGGGCAAAGTGGACATCCAGTACCGGATGTAGGGACTTTTCAACATAAGACGACTCCATGCAGGAACAAAGGTGTCGGCAGCTTCCATTATGGAATTTCAGTGTGCAGGCGACCTCACCCTCGTCACTCACACTGAAGGCGACCTACAGGAATTCCTGAACACCTATACAGACGCGTATGCACACTTTGGCCATGAGGTGAATGTTCATAAGATTCAGATTCTCTTTCAGCCTACCCCTGGTTCAGGCACACCTCCACCATCCATCCACCCACCTTAACGGTACTACCCTTTCTAATGTTACCCACTTTCAGTATTGGATCAGATGTGCATCTCAAGCCTTTGGCAGACTCCGTACCCGTGTTTTCAGCTGTAGGGAGCTGAAATTATCGGCAGAGTTGCACGTATATCGAGCAGTGGTCCTCCCCACCCTGCTATATGACAGCGAGACATGGGTCACATACAGGAGGCACCTCAAGGCACTTGAAAACTTTCACCAACGTTCCATCCTCCAAGTTCGCTGGGAAGAAAAGAGAACAAATGCCAGTATTCTCGCCGACATCAACTGTAGGAGCATCGATTCTACTATTATCCATGAACAACTACATTGGACTGGCCATGTTACCCGCATGAACGACAGTAGACTGCCAAAGCAGCTACTTTACAGTCACCTAAAGAATAGTGAACGTAACACTGGCGTGTAACTGAAGAGGTATAAGGATAGTCTTAAGACAAACCTGAAAAAGTTCCAAATCGAACCCGTCACGTGGGAGACGATTACTCCACACCGTAACACTTGGAGGAGCACCACACGCTGCCGCCGCCTTTCCCGCACTAAATGTAGCCCTCCATACTTGCAACACCTGTGTCCCGTATCGGCCTTTCGAGTCACCTCAGAGCTCACCAACGAAGGTGACATCCTTAATAACTCGATATCATCATTGTATCATAGCTGGATGATCGTCATACTCGATTCCAAGTGACAGCAAAGTAGTAGTAGTGTGTGTGTGTGTGTCTGTGTGAATGAATGAATGAATGAATGGAGGAAAAAGTGTTGGAATTAGAGGAGTCAAGGGTGGCCGAGTGAGAGATGAAAGAGAGGGAGTGGCCGCCAGAGAGTGAGGAGGGGGGCGGGGGGTGAGGTCAATGTGGCTAGGGGGTTATTGATGACCTGTCTCTGAGGGAGAGTATGGCCATTCTTTACTACGGGACCTGATGCTCTCTCTCTCTCTCTCTCTCTCTCCAAGGACGGATCCAGGGGGGGCCCCTGGGGGTCCGGACCCCCCTTTTAATCAGAAAATTCCAATACTTTTTCTTTAATGCAGTATTATACTCAGACATTTTCGTGCAGTAAAAAGTAGTTACTGTTGACATCAGAATACCTCCTAATATCACCCACAAATTCTTGCCCCCCCCCACTTTTTTATATTCCTAGATCCGCCCCTGTTTTCTCTCTCTCTCTCTCTCTTCTATTATATATCTAACACTTTCTTTATTTCTAATACTTTCTCTCTCAATAATCCCTTGCATGTACACTGGAGTTGCACTGTGAATTATACTCACTGTAAACACACACACGCACACACTTACACCAACTATATAAGCATAATTGCCTTTTAGCGACAACTTGTTCGTATTTTTTTATTTGGAAACTTCTAACTGGCTACGTAAGGCTTAATACACAATTATCCCTCCTTAGCGTACTTGTGCTACAGGTAAAACTTTGTCTTCCTGTAAACATAACAATACCTGGTACTTTTTTATGCGTCAGTTTCATTACATAAGATTAACCTCATTAAACTATGTAAATATGATCTTTATACCTGTTTATCATTTTGTTATCAACGTAAATTACAGTAAATAGTAAAGGTCACGTCAGCAGAGATTAAATGATGACTCTTAAAAGTATTTGATCAAAGGTTTACGACTGGTCAACATGATGAAAGCTGGCTGCCTATATCACTGCTGTGTGGCCCTCTGTCCATTTCGTAAACTTTTCACATTTTCGAATTCTTTTGAAAAACTTGAGTCGACTAAATATTGCTGAAACCTTCCTGTTAAGTTCCCTGGATGATGTTTTTTACAATATATGTCTGATGTCAGCGTCTATCATCCCTTAAGGACGAAAAGGCTTAGTAAGTTTTGTTATGATTGGCAGATATCGCCTGTGACGTCATCCCCAACCCCGGTTCGAGACGCCTCTATGGAGAAGTTTATTTTGCATTTTTTTCGTTTTTTAGATAGAGAAATTTTACGCTAAAGCTCTTGTTACGATTTTTTTTTCTTTTTATTTTTTTTCTTAATTTTTTTTGGGTTAATATGAAAATTACATAAATCAACATCGAAAAAAAAATATTGACTTTACATTCAACATTATGACCAATATTTAGACAAGAACAACAATCCCCTCCCCAATTATTCTTCATCTCCTTCCCATTTTTCTTCGTTCTTGCCTCCTTCCTCCTTACTGTTCCTCTCCTACTGCTGTTCCTCCCTCTTTGTACTTTACCTCTCCGTTCTCTTCAAGTTAGTCTATTTCCCCTTCCTCTGCCCTCTTTTCCCTTTTCATCTCCTCCCCCCCTCCATCTCCTGTCCCTCTCCCCTCTCATCTCCTCTCCCTCTCCCCTTATCTCCTCCCCCCCCATCTCCTCTCCCCCTCTCTCTCTCTCCTCCCCACCCATCTCCTCCCCCACATCTCCTCCTCCCACATCTCCTCTCCCCCATCTCCTCCCCCATCTCCTCCCCCACATCTCCTCCCCCACATCCTCTCTCCCCATCTCCTCTCTCCCCCATCTCCTCTCCCCCCCTCCTCATCTCCTCCCCATCTCCTCCCCCATCTCCTCCCCACATCTCCTCTCTCCCCCATCCTCCTCTCTCCCCATCTCCTCCCCCCATCTCCTCCCCATCTCCTCCCCATCTCCTCTCCCCATCTCTCTCTCTCCCATCTCCTCTCCCCCTCTGTCTCCTCTCCCTCCACCCCTCAGGCCACCCCAGAGCCAATCCTTATACCCCACGATCCTGCTGGGCGTCCTTACAGCTACCCAAAAACTTGCTTGATTTCGCGTTAATAGTCCAAACTTGTTCCTCGTAGGGGTGTGTCTTCTCTGTGTATGGGCTTCTAACCACTCTCCTCTCATTCCCACTCCCTCCCTCCTTCCCTCCCCTCCCTCCTCCCTCCTCCTCCTCCCTCCTCCCTCCTCCCTCCCCTCCTCCCCTCCCCTCCCCTCCCCCCTCACCTCCTCCTCCCTCTCCCTCCTCCCTGACTTACTCCCCACCAACCTCTCCTCCCCTCCTCCTCCCTCCCTCCCCTCCCTCTCCCCTCCCTCCCCAGCCCCTCCCTACCAACCTCTCCCTCCCCTCCTCCTCCTCCCCTCCCTCCTCTCCCTCCTCCCCTGACCTCCCTACCGACCTCTCCCTCCCTAACCTTCCACCACCCTACCTCCAGTGCGTCCCATCCCTAACCCTCTTCCATCTCCCCTTCAGACTAATTCAATTTACATTCACATCCTAATGAAAAACTTCCCCCAAGTCCTCTCCCCTCTCCTCCTGTTCCTCCTCCTTAACCTCTTTCCCTCTACATTCCTTAACTCCTTTTCCCCTTTATTACCTCTCCCCACCTCACTATCTCCCCACTAATTCCCTTCGTTGAAAGTAGGCAATGTCAACCCTCTTGGTAGTGTCACCCTTAACTTTGCTCTGGCACCATCTGATGCCTCGTTAATCTCCTGCTGGTGGGATCGTTCGGGTGTACGTCAACCAGGTGTAGTCCTTCCTCACCCGCCCACCCCCTCTACCAGTTGTGTGATTGATTGATCTACTCGTGCTGATAAATAATTGGTAAGGTAATCAATGATTGTCTATTGTTATGTTGTATAGTGTTTGAGTTTTAGTGTTCATTTATTTATTTATTTTTTTCTTTTTTTTTCTTTTTTTTTTTTAATCTTAGGTATTTGTTTTTCACTTATGTCTTGGGTTTTGTCTGTTATTATATGTATGTAGACCACACACACACACACACACACACACACACATCAAATAGATATATAAGCGCATTTGCAATCTATCTTTACGACAAGAAAAATGCACACAGATGGGAGGCTGACCATAAGAGATGTTTTTTGTTGTGTCTCTAATGTTCAGGAGAAAGAGAGAGAGAGAGAGAGAGAGAGAGACAAAACAAGAATAATCTCATTTGAAGTAACTTTATATCAAAGACAGAACCTTCAACACAAGCCCACCCATCACACACTCAACATACTACACCAAGAGCCTCTCCCTCTCCCTCCCTCTCCACCATGTCCCCTTCCCCCTCCTCCTCTCCTCTCCCCCCGTGTGTGTGTGTAAGTTTTTACACTTAGAATCAGCTGACTTGATTTGGGTCACGGTGGATCCTCCTCCTCACACCAAGAACAGTTAATATTTTATTTACCCTGACTGACTAACTAATTCACTCACTGAATAACTGACTAACTCACTCATTGAATAACTGACTGACTGACTAACTCACTCACTCACTGACTAACTCACTCATTGAATGACTGACTCACTGACTCAATGAATAACTGATTAACTCACTCACTGAATAACTGACTAACTCACTCATTGAATAACTGACTGACTGACTAACTCACTCACTGAATAACTGACTGACTGACTAACTCACTGAATAACTGACTGACTGACTGACTAACTCACTCACTGAATAACTGACTGACTGATTGGAGAACTGAATGACTGATTGGCTGACTAATTGACTAACTGGCTAGCTGACTGACTGACTAACTAATTAATTAACTAACTAACTAACTAATTAACTGACTGACTGATTGACGAGGTGAATAACTGACTCATTGTCGAACATGTTTGACTGATTGGCTGACTAATTGACTGACTGACTATTTCGACGTCAGTTTTTAATCACCAATCTTTGCAATTCTTAAAATGGGTCAGGTAGAGCAAAGGGAGGTGGAGGAGGGAAATTAACCCCAATTTAACAACTCGCAGGAAACATGTTCTGTTCTTGTTTGGCTCACGGTACAGGTCACATCTGGAATATCTAAATTTAATTGTCTTGTTCGACTTATTTTATGTAAACGGGACTTTTTTTTTTTTAATTTACTCCTGAAAAGTAAGTAAGTAAATAAGTGTGTGTGTGTGCGTGTGTGCGTGCTTGCGTGTGTGTGTGTGTGTGTGTGTGTGTGTGTGTGTGTGTTTTATCACCCATTACACCCAGACAGCCTTATAAACAAAGTACGCAATACAAGAGAATTCAAAATCAAATTAAAATTGTTCCATAGATACAACTGATCTCTCGGGTGCCAACACTGATACTACGTCACAGTGCCAGCTATTAGTCTCGCTTCCTTCTCTTGGCACTGTCATTCAGATTTTTATCACTTGAGTCACCGTAATCGAGGAGTTAAGTCACTGTGCTCTAGGGGTTAAGTTACAGTGCTCACGGGGTTAAGTCACTGTGCTCTAGGGGTTAAGTTACAGTGCTCACGGGGTTAAGTCACTGTACTCAAGGCGTTAAGTGACTGTACTCAAGGGGTTAAGTCACCGTACTCTAGAGGTTAAATAACGACCAGCCTCCCTTCTGCTGACGATGTAGTTCTTCACGCTCTGTCTCATTCTATTGCTGCTGGTTATTGCTTCTTCCTTTTCCCTTCACCCTACTCCCTTCTTCCTCCTCCCTTCTTCCTCCTCCCTTCTTCCTTCTTCTTCCTCCCTTCTTCCTCCTCCCTTCCTCCTCCCTTCCTCCTCCCTTCCTCCTCCCTTCTTCCTTCCTTCCTTCCTCCTCCCTTCCTTCCTCCTCCCTTCCTCCTCCCTTCTTCCTTCCTTCTTCCTCCCTTCTTCCTTCCTTCTTCCTCCCTTCTTCCTTCATTCTTCCTCCTTCCTTCTTCCTCCTCCCCTTTTCCTTCGTTCTCACGGGAGGGTTGGTACGTGTGGCTCTATGCGGGGTTGGTATGCATCTCTATGCCCCGGGAGGTTGGTATGCATGGCTCTATGCCCCGGGAGGGTTGGTATGCATGGCTCTATGCCCCAGGGAGGTTGGTATGCATGGCTCTATGCCCCGGGAGGGTTGGTTTGCGTGGCTCTGTAGCATACTGATCCTACTACATTTGGTAACAGAACATCATCATATTAATTACGTTGAATTAAATACACATTGCATTACTTTTGTTAAACTACATACCAAAAAAATGCGTCCCCAATATATATATATATATATATATATATATATATATATATATATATATATATATATATATATATATATATATATATATATATATATATATATATATATATATGGTATGTATTAAGTTTGTTACCACTGTAATGGTGAAATATTTGCTGTTTTTTATTGTTTATTTGTGATAGGCTTCTAAGATGAGGCAACATTCCATGCCTCTGGGAAAGTCAACCGACATAATACCCCCATCTGGTACGTGAACACGAAAGAGCCTCACCCAAGGAGGATGTTTGGTGCGCTGACACTTATCAACACCAACACTTGTAACATAACACACGCACTATCTGCTCAGCCATGACCCCTCATCCCCACCCCTCTCTTCCAGGTAACAGTGTCACCCCTACCTCCTACTCCTCCTCACACTCCTCCCCCTATCACTTACCACTTCCCCCTCCCCTCCCTCTACCTCTTCCCCACTCCCCTATCACTCTCTCCTTCCTTCCTCCCTACCATACAACCCCCCTACCACCTCCCCATCCTCCTCCCCACTAACTTCCCCCCCCTTCCCCTCCCTTATCACCTCCTTCCCCCTCTCCCCCCCCGCCCCATTTGTTCTCGTAAAACTTTCAGCGGCGCGTCTCTCTGTGTGAGCAATGAACTAATTGTATCCTAATCACTGCGCATATGGATGCTAATTAAGGTGTGTCATATGAAGGAAAAAAAATCCTGTTAGAAAAAAAAATCAGAGGTAATGGCGTTTTGTGTTTTTATTTGCCAAGGGAGGAGGAGGAAGAGCAGGAGGAGGAGAAGGATAGGAAAACGAGAAGTGGGATGTGTGTGTGTGTGTGTGTGTGTGTGTGTGTGTGTGTGTGGAAGAAAATGTGAAAACAAAGCAATATTTATACAAGAACCTCCTAGAATTGAATTCACTCTCTTTCTCTCTCTCTCATTCTCTTTCTTTCTCTCTCACACACACACACACACACAGCAAGCAGGTCACCTCCAGCACGAATATATCAAGGTGCTTAAATGTTATATATGTAAATTGTATTATAAATTTTATTTTTAGTGCAAATTCTCAGGTGATCGTTTACAGTGATGAGAGAGTACGGACTATGATGATGAGAAGTAAGAGGAAAACTAGAGGAAGACGGTGGAAAGGAAATAGAGGAGGAGAAAGAGATAGATCCAAGAGAAGATGAATAATGGTAAGGAATACAGATAATAAGGTGTGTACTTAATGAACTTATGAAAGAACTTAAAAAAAAAAAACTAAGTCACTCCACAGGTTATATTTTGCTATGGGACTAAAACCTTCCCGAGAGGCGAGGAGTTGAGGCTACTGGTGGTGGTGAGGAAGGGAAGGGGAGGGGCTGTGTACTCCTCGAGGCCTTATTAACGATGGGTACCGAGAGGCCACACTCAAGGGTCTTACCAGTCGTGTTTATGTTGTGTTTTTTAAGGTGAAAGGATCAGATTCCATTAACAGTAGGATCATAATTGGTTGAAATGCTATTGTTTCGAAAAGCGGCTTAACCCCTTTAATACGAGGCCTTTCTTGAGCACTATGAATCCCTGTATACGATCTATGTAACCCCTTGAGTACAATATTCAATCCTTTATCTACAATGTCATATCCCTTTGAATACGTTGGTTAATCCCCTTGAGTACAATAACACTGTACTCGTGAGATTGTTACAGTACTCAAGGGATTAATCAGTCATAGCCTAAAATAGATAAGATTTCCAATACAATAAAAAAAAAATTAATATCAACCACATTCTCATAATATTAATATAATATTGTGTTGAGTCATGTAGTGATATAATTTGCAGGTCCTTGCTTGTGAGATGTTCATATATCTTAGTCGTGGCAGCGACATTAACTTGTTTGTATTATGCAATTAGTCCTGGACGTCTCAGCCGGTTTCCAAACTCCTCCTAGTGGCGCTTCCCAATATCTCGAGAATCTGTGCGTCTTACCAATTTCAATTCATTTCAATCTATTCCAGTAACCAATTGTTTTAATATAATGGCGTGAATGGTAAATAAAATATAGTTGTTTTTTTTTCGTTTAAATGCTAAATGATTTACAGTGGGGCTTCGATAGATAAGGAAACAGTGGATCTTATTATGAGTTTTTAGTACAAGGTCTTGGAGCCATTGGGTAAATTTTAAGTGTTATTGCAACAGTTTCGACTTTAAAAATTACCATGAAATGACTTATTAAATTTTTCCGTCGTTCGTTGCTTTATGATCAATAATGTTCATTTTTTAAAGGAAAATATTTTAGACAATAATAGATAAGTCTCGAAGATGTTGATAATGGAGAGCTGCAACCAACACCCGACCATACGCGTGTGTTTGTGTGTGTGTGTGAGCGCGCGCGCGTGTGTACTCTAAATACTTATAAAACTAGGCTTGTTTTAATGGGTATTATGTTTGCTTCTGGACTGAGATTTAACTTTGACTATAATTTTCATTCTAATATGTTCTGACTACAATTTATACTACTACATTTTCTTTCGTAAATTTCATCGCTATGATATAACATCTAATCATGGAGTAAATTACAACACCTTAGTATTAAACACACACACACTTGGTTCAATCAGACTTCTAAATGAAATTGTAACAAGGTGCAGGATTAATAACAGAATAATTTACATTAATAAACGCTGGGAGTGTCACAGAGTCACCAGGTATAAGGAGTTAACCAGGTAATATAAATAGAGCGTGAAGACCTGAGCCAAAAAGCGTGAAAACAATGTACGAACAAAAGAAGAAAAAGTAGGGGAATATTACCACTAGTGTCTTATGCTTTTGTGTGTTTATCATGCCAAGGTAATATAGGAGGAAGATCATACGATATATATAGTATTGGTGTATGATATATGGAGAGTTAGGATGATTGATGACCTTTATATAGAATCAGAGTAGTTTATATTAACAAAAGATGGTGTACTGTTCTTATTATCCTCTATTATTGTCTATAAATGCAATGAAGACATGAATAGAATTTAGAATATAAAGCTTAATCCCTCCATCATCAGTAAGCAACAATGGATTTCAAACGTAATATAAAAATCCTAGATCCTCTTGAACCAACTACCATGTGTTTGTTTTACATTCCACTGAACTCGTTGTCGGTGTTTATAGATCCGATCAACAGCAACAATAAAACACACACACACGTACACACACACACACACACACGTACACACACACACGCGTACACACACACACACACACACACACGTACACACACAAACACACACGTACACACACACACACACGTTCGCCATACCATGAACTCTATCGCTATAAAACTTACTCATTTCTATAAAACTCTGATCTTAGGTGTTAGAGAATTGTAAGAAAATAAAATAAAAAATAGTTTTATATCTCGAAGTCTTATTGACAGCAGGAACTTTAAATGACGCGGTAAATTCTAGTAAGATGGTGGCGGAAATCCCACCAGAATCACAGCGGTTTAAATGAAATTTCCAATGTTGTTGCGACCTGAGGCGTAATAGAGTCTGGGGGATAAAGTGATTATATTTAACCAAATTTCAAAAGAACGCAATTGAACGTTCAGTTGTTTTATGTCTCTGGAGATTCAAGAGTTTATTCATTTTTTAAAAGTTTATACAGTCAAAGGATCTTGCTCGTCTCTGTAATTACCAAAAGAATAATACACATTTTTCCCACGTTCTGCTTTTAGTTCTGTAATAAAAATAGAAAGATCATCAGGATATCTTCACCTAAACCGCCTCACTGCATTAAGTATTTTTTTTCTCACACTAAGTCGCGCTGAGCAGAGGAGATAAAATGGACTTATAACTCAAAATGCCTGAAAATAATAAATCTCTTAATAAAATGTAAAAAAAAAAAATATTAATTTACAAGTATCCAAATTTAATAATATATTCTGCACACACACGCACACACGCTAAAACACACACACACACACGCGCACACACACACACACACGCTAACACACACACACACACGCACACTATACTTTTTAATATGCAAAGTGTGAGTCGGGTTAAAACTTTGCTTCATTACCACGAGGATCCGGCCAGCGTGATGCTAATGCCGAGCTGAACACTTTCAAAATAAACGAAACGGTGGAAATTACGACGACTTCTCAATATTTGTGAGAGAGAGAGAGAGAGAGAGAGAGAGAGAGAGAGAGAGACCTTAATAATTCACCCTCAAAAAATTATGTGAATTATTCTTTGTAATCCGTGCTTGTGTAAGAGAGAGAGAGAGAGAGAGAGAGATCTACGTAAACAAACATGACGTCAACTCATCATAATCAACATAAGTAAACATTTTGTCCTGAGTGAAAGTCCATCGTAGTGAAGATAAACAAGACCCTGGATTGACCTAATTAACTAGTCTGGTGTTGGCATGTGAATAGTCCATCCTAGTTTAAAAAAAAAGGACATCAGATAAATTATTAGTTCATCCTAGTATTAAAAAAGGACCTTGAACTAACATCTGTCCTTAGTTAGATCAAAATAAGTCAGTTCAAGATTTCAATTAGTAATATCACGTTTACATTTCAGAATACAGTAATGTTTGTATTGTATCGTTATCATGGGGATATTTCTGTAACTGTTTGTAAGGAAGTCGGTATTCACGGATGGGTTAAGTAAAAAGTAATAATTGTATCTCGTTTATTATTGGCTGGTGTTAGTTCACTGTACTGCTCGTGCGGACACTCATTGCCTAATAGCGGTCAACGAGAGAGAGAAGGGAAGATAGATAGATAGATAGATAGGTAGGTAGATAGATAGATAGATAGATAGATAGATAGGTAGATAGCAATACACTTTCCACTATAGAGTTCTTCATTTTCTTCAAGACTAAAGTCAGTGTAAGTTAATAACAGTGCAAAATTGTCATCTTAATTAGGCGACGTGGTGTGGTGATGCTATAGTATGGTGAAGTGGTGGGATGATGATATTGTGGTGATGAGGTAACGTGGGGTGGTGATGCTGTAGTGTGGTGACGGGGTGTCGTGGGGTGGTGATGCTGGAGTGTGGTGACGTGGTGTGGTGAAGGAAGGACCTCAACGCCTAAGGGTCCTGTCCACATTACCACCAATATCTTCACGTCTCACACCTCCCCCTGAGTTCTCATTTACATCTTAATGGCTTCTTCTGTAGGAGGAGGGAGGAAGGGAAGATGGAGAAGAAGAGGAGGAGAGAAGGAGGGAGAAAAGTAGGGAAGAGGAGGAGGGAGGGAGGGATGATGGAGAAGAGGAAGGGATGTAAGAGTAAAATGGGGAAGAGGAGGAGTGAGAGGAGGAAGAATAGCAGATGGGTGAAAGCGGTGAGGAGGAGGGTAGGAGGGAAGGGAGAAGGAGAAGAACAGGAGATGAGCGAAAGGGGGATGGAAAGAAAGAAAGGAGGGAGAAGACGATTGGAAAGGGGAGGAGAGGAGAGGAGGAAGGATGGCAGATAGTGGGAGAATGGAGGACGCCCTATGAGGCTCCTGAAAGCGACACCGAAAGTAAAGGAGACTTTTCGATTATTAATTGAACTTCCATCTTGTTTTTAATATTTGTCGTCCCTTATCAGAACTTCCCTCAAAACAATAGCAAGAAGTATTCATTCTCTCTCAGTCTGTTTATCTGCCTTCCTCTCTCTCTTCTTCTCTCTTTAATCTCCTCTTCTTTCCATCTCATTTTCTCCTCCGCTCTTCCCATTTCTCACTCACGCGGTGCAGGCAATATCCGCAACAAAACTCTTTTATCTTTCAGAAGGTCCGCCGAACCCGCCGTGAGGTCCTCTCTTATCGGCAATTAACCCTTTCTTAACTGTATCCATTTGGGTCACACCTGAGGCTAACAACAGCAAGGTGATCATCACGACAAAAAAGTTGTCTATTAGTGGCTTGTGGCGGGAGCATCATAGGGCCCCTTCTGTCTCACGTAATAAGAGGGGGGAGCAAGGTAGCCCTGTCTACATGTGTTGAGGGAGACAGACAGACAGACAGATCAAAACACAGACAGGATACACACAAAGAGACAGTGAGAGGTGCGGAGAAGGGAGAAGCCTATGTTTTGCCGGTATATCCCCCCTTTGTGTGTTTCACTACACCGTGTTGAAGCAACATAAAGAAGGTATATGCTTATGTAACAAATACGTAACACTATATATTCAAAGCAATATATAAGTGATGTATTAAGGTATATATATATATATATATATATATATATATATATATATATATATATATATATATATATATATATATATATATATATATATATATATATATACACACGAGGATAAATAAGTAAATAGAACGCTTGAATATGTTTTTAATCCTTAAGTCACAAGTAAAAGTCAGTTTAAGGGAAACAAGCGGCTCGTATCTCACGGAAGTTTGACTAATAGGATTTTCCTTTCAGAACTTTGCAGCTCACGGATCTTTGAATTATATTCCGAATAGTAGCATAAAATTTATGGGGAACTGAATGAATAATTGAGCAAAGGAATTCTATCACCCTCACCGAATTTGTCAGCAAAAATATCGCCTCAGCACACGGGAAAGCTGGCCAATCACCTTATAAAGCGAGGTGATGGGGCCGCCGGGAGTGTCGGGATCAAAGATTTCCTTCAGCTTTTCACGAGTCCCTGACGCCGTGATTTATCTTCTCATTTAATATTCACTCCCGACTCCCACTATCTTTACGTGCAACACAGCTGTTCCCTTCGTCGTAAAAATCAACACGAGAGCCAATATTGCATCACAGAGACACTCAGGACCATTGTACCGAGATTCTGTCCGAGTAACTTACCTTAGCAGAATGGTGAATGAAAGTGCATGTTACAGAAAATTTAATATTATGTAACTAAGGATTTCGCATAACCTAACCTAATCTAACCATTAACCATGTTAGGTTAGGTTACCTGTGGTTAGTTGGGGTTGCTGTCATTTTTCTAGTAAGTCTTTGTAGGAGTTCTTGATCATATCGTTCTTTTTGTTGCCATACTCTTCTAGCCAGGAAGTGTAGCTGCTGGTCTCTGTGGACTTCAGCTATGGTGCTCAGAGTCTGTAGACGGACTACCGACTAGGTTAAGATCAGTGAGATGAATATATTATCCCGGAGGAGTTTTATTTCCTCGAAGATTTTTTTTTTTTAACAAATTTATTGACAAAGCTTGGAGTACAGTTTGCCTATTCTGAGTAATTCAATCAGGTCTTGACACTGAGGGTGGTATCACTTCTCACTGCCACGCAGGACAAAGGTTCATACACAAAGGAATAGATCATATTCCTCGAGGAATTTATATGATTTTTCAGCTGTCTTTTCGCTGTTTTCTTCCCAGTGTCGACATGATGGGACTCGATATATTTAAACCCAGAAGGGTGCTTCTGTTATTGTATTCTGTCGAAACTTAGATAGACGTCCACTTTCTAAATCCAAATTATCTGTAGTTGAATTAATCAATCATTTCCAGATAAATCATTAAACAGACGTATAGAAAGTAATTTATTCTCGAATTCTACAAAAGAAGTCAATTATACTCCTGACGACTTCATAAACAAACTAAAAAAAAAACACAAAATAATACTGTGATCTGGATAAATGTGAACGTTTCCTATACCCTGAACTTGAAGCAGAAAACCAAACTCACTTGAACCTTTAGCGAGTCGCCTAAACCAAATGACATTACTTTTGTCTTAATCACCAGAGAGTTCTATATCTCACGATCCCTAACTGTTGATGAACTAGCGTAATGACTAATCTTGTTATACGCTTAGTAGAGAGTGTTTATTGAAGACCTTAGTTGTTGAAGCGCAATAATAACACTATATCGTCAACGTCAACCTTATCACGCTGGTTCGAGGCAGTAAGGTTCAAAGAGATTCAGCTGCTGTTCGATACACTGAAGCAACTGAGTTTCAGAAGAGCCGAATTAGCTTTAACGTTTCAGGACCCGATTTATAGTAAGTTCGTTTTATATTGAGAATCGAAACTCCAGCGATTTCCCATAAGTATTGATGTGATATTTATGTGTTTTGTTACCAGGGTGAGAGAGAGATTCATCAGTGTGTGCAGTTGGGACTGGGTTTGGTAATTCCTGCTATTGCAAAACTCGACCACTAGTCATCACGCAATTAAGAGAAAAATTATACTCCCATGATGTTCTCAGTCTGACTAATGGATCCGAACACCACTCTTCACTATGTGGTAATAAAAAATATACTGAAATAGGGATAGAACTGAGGGAGAAGCACGAGACAGGGAGATTGGGAGGGTAGGAAAGCGGAAGAGGGAGATAGGGAGGGTAGGAGGAAGGAATCGAGGGAGTTACGGAGGGTAGGAAAGCGGAAGAGAGGGAGATTGGGAGGGTAGGAGGAAGGAATCGAGGGAGTTTGGGAGGGTATGTGGATGGATGAGAGGGAAGGAGGGTAGAAAGGAAGGAGAGGCTGAGAAGAGTGTAGGAGAGATCATAGTTTATAGTAATTTCTTTGGTTTTCCATTCCTTATCTTCCTTTCTCCAGTTCACCCCCCAGGAGATAACCAACACACAAAGATCTCTATGAGTAATAAATAATAATAATAATTAACGGTTTATTGAAAGAGCTTGGCAGCCAGAAGGCTGAAAATATACAGTTACATATTTGGGGAATGGGTTACGAATTACAAATAATATACAAGTAACATGAGTGACACAAATAAGACATATAATAACTAGATGGGGAAAAGCTCAAACTACAGTTCATTTCAACATAGTGACAGTGCAAGGAGTAGTGTTTACTGGGAGTGAATACACTGATTTATTACAAGTTATTGATAATTTTTACAATGGTTGGGACTGGGCTGTTCTTATAGCGATCAGTTCGTGCACGTATGGGCTGGATGCGGTTGTGGTGTCGAACAGCAATTCTCGGACTGGGGATCTCAGGTGGTAGTAGGGCCGGTGTCGAGGATGGTGTAGAAGCTTCTTACCAAATTTGCAGATGAGGTCGTGGTGATGGTCAGTGAGAGTCGAAAGGGTCAGTGTGTTGAGCGCTTCTTGATATGTGGAGTAGGAAGGGGAGAGAATAATCTTGCATGCCCTCTTTTGCACTTTTTCTAGGTGTTTACGTTGTGTGGCATTTAGGGAGGAAGACCATACGTCATTAGTGACGTATGACAACGGGCTGCAACTCTGAAAAACCTCTTTGAGTAGAATGATATGAGACCTTTGAAGGATAACTACACACAATCTGATGGTAGACTCCAACTGTCAAGAGCTACCATTAGTGAGCTGCTGGATTCTTAAGAGGCAGTTGAATGATCGTGTGATTCCTAATTTTTCCTTTAGGCCTTCTCCTCCCTAAGCCTACTTGCTCCCTTTAGTTCAACATATAACACGGGTAAATTAAACTTCGAATTTAATATTATTATTAAATTTTGAGTTTCAGTAAAAGAAAATATCCAAGAACCTCTTGCATTTGACTTGTGTGACACGCTGACGGCTGGCTGTACCCTTTGATAAAATATTCATACTGAAGAAAAATATTCGTACTGGAAACACGACAACGCTTTGGATTAATTACAAATAAAATAAAACACACACACACACACACACACACACACACACACACACACACACACACACACAGAGAGAGAGAGGATACGTGCACCAAGGCTTCCACCAAGACACCAAGATATGTTTAGAAGGTGAATTTCAAGGCAGAGAACGAAAATTACATTAAGGCACTAAGAGCATGCCGCAGTTTCCTCTACAAGTAAGTGGGGCCTCCACTCGGCTGAGAAAGGCTCGGCTAATCAAGGGATAACCCGCCCACCAACACCACCAGAATACTATAGCTAAAGTAAAAGTGCTAGTTTGTATGGGGTTCCTCACCTGTGCCTGTCTGGCTAGTGAGTCTGTGTTTATAATTATCGATGCATCTTGGTGTTTGAGGTAATTTTGTTGTGATGTTTATTCTGTAAGAACTCAAACAAAGTGAGTAAACCTGGTGTATGTGTTCGATGTTTTTTTTACAGCGAGAGACCCAAACATGAGTGTGAATTTTGATGTATCCGTTTGAGAGATTTTGTTTGGTATCTCGTCTGGTACCTGAACACGTGATTGAAGCGTGGAGGTGCATGTGTTTACCAGATATTTTTTACCGTCTATCAACTTCACCCAGAGATGAGGGTGTGGTGTAGATTCTGTGTATCCGAGTGGCCATTTTTTCAGCACTTATGGAAACATGAGAAA
Source organism: Homarus americanus (assembly GCF_018991925.1). NCBI lineage: Eukaryota > Metazoa > Arthropoda > Malacostraca > Decapoda > Nephropidae > Homarus > Homarus americanus. The sequence continues at coordinate 2,648,859 of NW_024722610.1, read as the reverse complement.
ATACCCTTACTTTTCTAGGCAATGATAATGTTTAGTAGAACAAATACCAAACCGAAGTGCGTATATGTATTCACAGTTATTGATTACATGTATACTTAAACACTCGCGTATATATAAATTATACTTTTAAGCATTTATGTATATAATATAGGAGTGTTCTTAGCGATAAATTATAATAATAACAACTTATTAGTCAATATCGCATTAAATATTCATAAATCATTGAGGATGCAGCTGTATACACGTTACGTAAACACCTCACATAGGCACACCCACATTTCAAACTGTTGACGGCAAAAATTCGGAGTAAGTCGTCCGTCTTGAACTAAATATTTGGTATAAAGTTTTATATATATCTTGTTAAAACTTTTGGCCCTGCGGGACAAACTCCCAGGTCGACTTGAGGCAAGAACGACAAAGACTGCACCAAGAAGTCTACATCGATTCTCATGTCTTACTTACGACCACCTGTCCTTGTTTTGCGGAGCTGGACTGTTTTTGTTTTTTCCCCGTTTCTAATGTTCGGTGGGTTTAGGGATAAGGGTGGAAGTTTGCCTTTTTATTATCTTTTGTTTAAAGTCTACATTACCTTTTGTATTATTATTGTTTTTGTAGACTTTCTTGTTTACTTCTTCCAAGATTGTCAGTGTTTGTCTTCAACTCGTCGTCTGCGTCCCACTTAGGCAAAGTTGGAGACTAAGTTCTAATGAGTATAAAACATGTCTTTACAACACGGTTATCTGACAGCTCTGTTGGTTATCCTTGGTCAAATTATTTAATATTGTTATATACCAGTACTGATATATATATATATATATATATATATATATATATATATATATATATATATATATATATATATATATATATATATATATATATATATATATATATATATATATATGATAACATAGGACATTTCTCGCTGTGGAAGATTTGATTTTCCAAAGTTTTGGCTCCACACCTGAAAATATGTTATGTCGTTTTAATGCATATATTTTGCATAATTTTAATGCAAATGTTCGACCACAGCATAAAGTTGTACAACTGAAACATGGTACAAGGCCTTATTATTATTATTATTATTATTATTATTATTATTATTATTATTATATTCAGGTGTTAGTGTTATTTTCTTTCTTCTCTTCCTCTTATTCTTCGCCTTACCCACAAACGCCACATAAATACGTTAATCTGTTATATAAATTGTTGTTACCATCCTCGAGAGACCATCTGATCTACACAACCTTCACCTTTTCTGAATCCCTCTACCTCCTTATTTATCACCTATCCCTATTTCGCTCGTCCTTTTAATAAATTTTCCTCCTTCATACACCTTTACCTGGTTTAATTAAAATCTAAAAATTATATTATATCCTTCATACTATATTTATCGTTTTGCTTTTGTTTATGAAATCTAGAACCATTTTTTTAGAGTACAAGAATAATTTGTTTATTTAATTACAGGTTTCATCATTTTTTTTTCCTTTTACAATATCTTCCGTTATGCCAGTCCCTTACAGTCTCCCTTGTCTTCAACTCTCAATGTCATTTTAATTTCCTTTTAAAAAATCAATGTAAAATTTATCTTATTCTTATCTTCCTATTCAATGATGTTGTTGTTGTCTCTCATCCTTTTCTCATTTTGTTTACGTATTTTTTATAAAACTTCAGAAGATTTCCATTATTATATCTTTCTCATTTTAATTGTACTAATTTTTTTTCCTTTTTAGAATCTTTCAAAAATCATGTTTCATCTGTATTCTTCTTTATTCTTCTCTATCATCCTCTTCCCTTTTTTATCATACTTTATTATTTTATTTATCATCTATGTTCTCCTTTATCATCCTTTTTACTCCTTTATCGTCATCCATTTCATCCCTACTTCCTCATTATCTCCTACTTATTCTTAGCCTTCTCTTACTACCAAATCATCGAACATTTCCTCCCTATATTTTTTTTCATCAATGTCTATAGTCTTAGTCAATATAACCTTTTTAGTAACACAGGAAGGAAGTCACAAGGGAAACGTAAGATGACATACACAGGATATATTGGGTAGATAGTTAAGGTATATCACTGAAGGTATATCATGATAGGAGTATTTTTTAATGTGTCATCAGTTTAATGTGTTGTATCATAGTGAAGTGAATCAATAAAAAGATATATCGGGTGTTCAACATGTATGAATTCCCAAAGTTAAGTTTATCTGAGAATTTTAATCTTTTTACCTGTTTTTTGTAGATTTTTCGCTTAGTTTTTTTTTCATAGCCTTATAAAATGACTTCGCTATTCATTCCTGTGATGCACAGGAGGGAGTTATCTAGAGTACGGGCTTATAGACCTTAGTTATTGAAGCACAGGTGTATATATAGACGACAGCATGCGAACCTGACTTTAATGAATTAATAATAATAATAATAATTAACGGTTTATTGAAAAAGTTCTGCAGCCCGAGGCTGAAAATATACATAAGACAAAAAAGACTTATTACATACAAAGACATGGGGTGGGTGTGTCGTTTAACAAAAGCTTTCATACCTAAAAGGAGAAGGAACATGAATTGAACATACAATTTATTATAGTTTGCAGTTGATGGCCCGGGCTTGTCTCTTGCCATACTGTGTGAGGTCACGTAGGCCACGTGGTTCAGTAACTCGTCCGTAGATGTTGACATAAAGGCCCTCATGTGGTCATGGAGACACCAGGTGTTGTGGTGTTCTCGTGGTACAGTAACTCGTCCTCGAGTGTTGATATGAAGAACCTCAGGTGGTCATGGAGACATCGGGTGGTGAGGTGTTCACGTGGTATAGTGACTCGTTCTCGGGTGATGATATGAAAGACCTCACGTGGTCATGGAGACACCCTGTGGTGTGGGGCGGTGTCACAGTACCTCACTCTCTGCTAGGTGGCGTTGTATTATCTCGTAGACAGGTGTGAAGCCAACCCACTGTTGTTCCCAGGGTGGACTGATTAACAGTCAGGTTGTGAACAGTGAATTTATTGTTGTGTTAAATATCACAAACGGACCAGTTGTTCAAGCAGGTTGTATTATCAAAGTATATAATAAATACGATGTTTTATTCAATGCTATTCTTCCCTTGCTAAGATTAAAGAAAGAAAGAAAGAAGGCAAGGTCGGAGACTTTAGTGAAACCACAAGCTTGAAGGGAAATATTCCATTTCTATTGTCGAGGATCGTGTAGTAGAGTGGATTATACTTCCACTCAGGTTGATTACACATACTACAGAGCTCACTTACCTTCCCCTGAGGCTATTTGGTGATCTTCCCAGGACTGCCGATCTATCAGGTCTTGTTCTGTGTTATAGGTCAACTAGGATTGTTCCTGTGTTATATTGGACAGACGAGAGACCAGTATATTCAGTCTTTGGGATATGTTATTATAGTTAGATGCCAGATTCATAAAGTCTGGTTGAAGGACACGAAAACTACGAAGAGAATAAACGCCATTCTTGTATAGGGAACAACAACTAGCGTGAGTCCGGTGTGAGAGAGGATTCACTTCACTTCCCTGAATCGTTGAGAAACAAGAACACAGATAATACACTCAGTATCATAGACAGTAAAGTGAACTATTTGATTGATACATATTTAACGAAGACCAAGTCCTCAGGCACTAAGACTACTAGAAGATCGTTTCATATGAACCGTGCGGCGTTTAGAAAGTTAAGTAAAAATATCAGAATTTCAAGAGATGGATCGTGAAAAATGATGCTAGGTCGAGGATTGTAGAAGGAATGAAGAAAGAACAGTTCCAGAGGCGGATTGCAAACGAGACCAAGTCAAACCCTAAAGCTTTCTACCGTTATGGAAAAGCGAAATTAATCTTTTAGACGCTATTTCGTTTCGAAACTGCATTTTCAAGGAATGTCAATTCTCCAGGAAAATATGAAAATGCACCATCTTTTTCACTATTTTTTTATTAAGGCAACACCATAAAGTTTCCTTATCCGTCATTAAAATGACTTTAAAACAACATCTAACAACAGGGGAAAATGTGAAGACAAAATTAATAGTATAAAAGATTATATATATGAATTCCTCAGGAAATGCATTAAGAAATACCAACATTATATCATATGCTTGTAAGCTATTCATAAAAGCATTGTTGCGGTATTAAAAGCAAAATAACTTATCATACTACTTTTTTTACACAACTTGAGGTAAAATTTAATCATAACACATAAAGCCTTAATACAGTTGTATTTTTCTGATGTAACGTCCAGCCATGCCTCTATGGTGTTAGGGTTGAGGCCACAGGGCTTGACGTGAGCTCTAAAGAGGACAAACTAAACAAGCAAAGTCGGCATAAATAAAAGACCTCATAATAGAGTGGGTGGATTCCATATAAGGAAGCAGCCTTTTAGCTGGAAGCATTACTTAGTTTACGGTTGAGGAATTAAGGACCACAGTATTCACAAATCACCAGTTATACCCCACCTGAACGTTTATATGCGAGAGAGTAAACAGCTGCCTTCATTACAACATTAGACGGAGACTTCACTTCAGAAAGAGAAGCAGCCTCGATCTCTCGTGAAAGAAATATTTATTTTATAGGGGACTGTCAATTGATTGAGAACGTGCAAAAGAGGGCTACCAGACTGGTGCCTATACTCCGGCACCTGTGGTTAGAACACCTGCAGTTTATATACTGTCGAGGGTTCATACCGGGAGCCAGCGGATACCCGCCCGACTACAGGTCACAAGACTCGGGTCAAAGAAGTCACAACTTCAGAAAATTGTCAGACAAACATTATTGGAGTGACAGTTATGAACTCTTGGAACAATCTGCCCGATGTAACAGATCTTGCCTTTGAGAGTGAAGAGTATGCAAGTCCATTAAATCTATGAAGAAAATTTCTAGCAATTGCGTGAGACCTTCTGCTTATTATTTACTTGACTCGAATTACTTGACTAGAATAATTCACATTAACATTCCTACGTGTTTTATTTAGTCTCCAATAATGCCGTTATCCTTGTTCAATGATTCTCTCATTGAGAGTGTCACCACGACAAGCTACCTTATACCGATCCAGTTCTCTTTAGAAAATGTTATATAGAAAATGGTATACTTAAATGGGAAACTTATTTTACTGTGTATGTGTGCTATATAATTTATCATTTCCCCACTTATCAGCTCATCAGTCGTTCGGGTGTTGGTCCCTTCTTTGTTACGTTTAATGTAAGAATGCGAATCAGTTGGCCACTGCCTCCACGCGCTCTTACCACTTTGGGGAATGAACACGACAGTTACTGAACAACGTCTGATTTGCGCTAAAACGGATCACTGAGTAATACTATACTTCACTGCTAAACTTAGATCTGTTCCTTCTAAAATCAGATGTATATCGGTTTACTTGTACTGCCACATTATATGACCACCATATATTATATAATTGGCTAAAATGGTTTACGTGGAAGAATACAAGCTTTTCCCCCTAAGTTGTTAAAGATCACCTATGTTGCTCTACCACTTTTTTCTCTGAAAGATGTACAGTACAACATGTTCATATTAAAAATATTTATATCATTAAGCTTCTTTAGCTTCTGACTTCGATAAGAAAACAATTATGTTTCAGGGGGTTTGATAGTGGTAAATATTGCTGCCATAAAGATTTTCAGTTTGTGGTATTTCCTAAAACAATTATCTACAGACGGTGAAAAAAAACAATTAATTTCTCAAGCGGCGGGATTCTGGCCAAGTTTATCAGCAAGAGCAACTCAGCAGGTCTCAAGCAGCTACTTAGTTGTAGCTCGGGTGTGGACGAGGTACTCAGTCAGCAGGGTGACACACGCTAACAGGTAACCCAGCAGGAGTGAGAAGAATGCGCTCTGCAGGTGCTCGATTCCCAGTACCACCTGTCCCTCACCTTCCTGTCAAGATAACGATGAAAGTGACTAGATATAGCATATGTCTCTCATTCTTCCTGTATAAAAGAAACTGAACATATCAGGTAACCGTAAAAAGATTCTTTTGTTCGCAAATAAATAAATTCTGGGACATGTTCCTACAACACAACAGGAAGCATCACTCACTACGACAGGGAGGAGATTATTTTTGAATAATTGCTCACTGCCTAATTAACTCGGGTGATGTAATTTATACAATACTATATGTAATTAGCCCACCTTTATATAATTGTTACTGTCCATATACTTGACAGAGGCTATTACATACTCCTTTATAGCTGGGTATACCGGAACTACCACAAGATCGAATCTCCGACACATTGGGCAGAAGACGAGCTCTGTGCTCACTGGACCACCGCACTCCTTTGATTAATGTATCTTTAAGGTCAACAAAAATCACATCTCCGTACCTGAGGCTTCAGCATGCTCTCTACGTCGGTTCGTTGCGCTTTCATATCCTTTTTGTTCTCCACGACACGCCCCTTGATGACTTCATCCATCCAATGATTTATAAGACCCGACTCGGTGAATCTTTGTTTCAATTCCCGGAAAGCTGCAAGGAAGGGTGCACCTCTCCTGTTGTAGATCAAATGAGATAAGTTAGTAATTATTAGCATATTTAGAATGATTACTATATATTATTTTTTTATGGGGGGGAGGAGATCTTTAAACTGATATGAAGGAACTTCGCATTTATTAACTTGCTATTTTTTTAGAGGTTGGGGGTGTGTGTGTGTGTGTGTGTGTGTGTGTGTTACTGAGACCCAAAATGACTGGAATCTATTATAACTGGAACCCATTATAACTGACACATAATTTGGACCCATTATAACTGGCACCTATTAGAACTATGTACATTATGGAGACACAAAGTTGGAATACTATCAGAGACGAGAAAAGGCGAGAGGTGGGGGGGGCATTTAACACTTCATCATCTTAACTACCTGAACCCCCAGGAGTAGCCGCCGAATATAGGGTACTTGTGGTGAGGCAGGTAGAACGGTGTGTAGCCACTGGTGTCGGTGTACCTGGAGGCGATGATGAAGTCGATGTAATACTTCCAGGAGATGTGTGCGTGATCACCCAGCATTGTCAACTCCAGAGCTTTTTCTAACTCGTAATACTGAAACGTGAAGGTCGGGTCTGAAACGCTACAGTGAGATTTGAGATTTTTTGGTAAAATTGATATACAGTACTCCGGAGAAAAGGTGGAATACTAATAAGATTTAAGCAAGAAGCGATTAATTGAAACTGAAATTGTCCTGAAATTTTAACATTCCTATGAAAGTGAAATATTCTGAAACACTTTGGAGAATTTGACTCCTTTATGTGGGAAGACTAAATTATTATGTTTGTCGTAAAACAGAGTGTGGATCTAAAGCGATTTTTTTTATACTGCTGCTTTTAATTCTTGCAACTAGAAAGTGCATTTGTATCTATTGAAAAGAGATGTACCGAGAGACAGACAGACTAGAACCATAAAATAAATAGTACAGGTGACAGAGAGAGAAAAAGAATCGGCAATAGGAACAGGAATGACTAAAGAAGAAGAAAAGTAACTGGTTAATCGTCAATCGCCATACATTCATGTGTTGGTAAATGTGTTGGATGACGGGACTGACGCTGCCACGGAAGAAGTAAACATCTGCCGTGTTATTCAGCCCGGCGTCACAACTCCACGTCCAGCCATCTCGTTCCATCAAGTCCTCGAAAGTGATTATGGGAGGTGACTTGTCCTGGACCGTCAAGTGGGAGATGAGTGCTGACCTGTACGCTGTAGTGATGACGATACAAAACACCCACCACCACCCCACCAACACCTGCACAGGGAGGAAAGATGGTGCTATCACCTGACCAATACCTGTGGTGGTCAAGATCGCAGAAAATCCGATACATGTAAACATACGCCTGAAGTTCACCACCTGCACATTGTTTATACTCTGAGGCAAACTTGTAGTCTCTGGCCGAACTTTTTGTCTATAAACAAATTTCGAATACCTTTGAAAAACACTGGAAAAGTTGACGATTTTTTTAGTGCGTTCGGTCAAATATTTTACATTGTTTTGTTTTGGGGGCAAATAATTAAAAAAAAATGTGCCTTGCATATATTTGGGGTAAATATTTTGTCTTTATTCGTCTCAATAATTATGGTAATTTCTTTGCACTTTCTGACAGTATTAATGTTTAATAAGAAAAATAATTTTACGTTACTGACAAACTGACACTATGTACAGTAAGGATGGTGACCTGGGAGAAGGTGTTGGTCGGAGGGTCACTGGACGGGTTCTCCAGCATGATGCCACAGCTGTAGAAGAGAGCTGAGATGATGTTTGTTCCTCTCATCCCTGACGCCCACCACCACACCTTTTGTAGAAGCCAGAAGACCACCCCCCACGCCCCCACCGCCAACACCCCCTTTAGCCACAGCTCTCCTGCGCGGTGAATTAAATTACAGAAGTTTATGCCGTGTAATCATCGTTGTTGGTATGAGTGTTTGTCGTCAGTGATACTTCAACTTTTTTCTTTACGTGAGCAAACATTACGATTAAAATTAACCAAAGATTGTTGTCTAGATTATATCACAGAAGACAGATGTTACCAGTAGTTAATAAATCAGAATACTGTACCTGTAAAAGACTTGACGACGGCCCATTGTTGGGGTGACGGCCGAGGCTTGCGGGACACGATAACAAAAGCTCCCTCACTGTAGATCCGCGAGTGATCCATTGCCGGCAGTCTGTCAGGCGTCGGCGTCAGTACCATAGACAGGTCACCCTGCTCATGCTGGAGCCTCCCAACTATACCTGTCCAATTTTTGCCGTCCTCACTCAGCACACCCCACTGTCCATCCTCTGGTTCTTGCATCTCGTAACTAAGAGAGGAGAAAACTGCATGTATCCCCTGCCATGTGTATCGTGTAGTACAGTAAAGGAGAAAATTAAACGTATCGTCCATCGTTTTCTTTGGTAATCATATTTTCTATATATTAAACTGCCCCCCCAAAGAAGTTTGGTTATAGTCCTCAAAGAATGTTTTACACTTTATGAGGTATGTTGTCGTTTTGTGTTTTTTTCTTTTTTTCAATTAATAGTTCAAAATAAAAAGAAAAATCAGGTGACAGTGTTACCAAAATAAGGGAGCACCGGAAGACGAACCCCTAGACCTGTTTCACCTGGGGGATTAGGTTTGGTTAGGTTAGGTTTCGTTATGCTAGGGCTATGTAAAAGCTGAAATAAGTCGGGGCTAATCTTTAGGTGATCCAAAACAACTAACTGGGAGAAATAACACCAGGTGTAGGAACTCGATCCTAAAGAATACATAACTTAACCAAAACACTAACATTAGCACACAGACACAACCTCCAGAACTCACGTAAAGTTGAGGTGACGTGCGAGAGTGTTTAGCATGCGTACGTCGAGGGAGTCTTTCGGGGTGACGGGGTATCCTGGGTCCTGTGTGTGGCGGTGGTAGTCGATGTAAGGGAAGAACCTCAATGTCACCACCAGCAGTCGGGCACCCATCAGATTTCTCAAGGGTTCTGAGGATTGTGGTACCGAGTCGATAAAAAATTGGAACTTCGATTTGAAAGTTTCGTTATGAGATTCTTGTGGTGTTTGAAGGTTATGTACACACTCAAAAAAGGTATCTTTGCGGTTTTGTGTTATAGACAATATGACACAACGATCGATGGATTTTGTCAACCTTATCGAGTCAACAGGAGCCGCGGTGTTCATTTTTAAATTCATCGTACCTACCCGTAAAGATATTTGTGGAGTGTGTGTATATCCCGATCATAAGAATGAATGTGTTGTATACTTATAATACTGAAAGTGAGAAAAAAAAGCTCTTTCAGGCTAATCTGTAAGTGATCCATCTTTCGTTTAAAAGTCGTGGGATTTATGTAATGGCATGAAGAGTGGCGGTGGAGGAGGAAGATCTTAACAAACTGACCGTGGAAAAGTTGGTCTTCTAGCTGGTGGTGTGAGCTAAGGTTCCACTGATGGAGGGGTGTGAGGCCTGGCTGTCCGCCGCGGCAATAGAGACACCGTGTGTAGGAAATCACCTTACCTCCCTCACCTGCAAGATACAGTTCTTAAGTTATGGTCACCTGAAGCTTAGACACTTCCAGCGTATTTCACCTGGAGATTAACCATTCTTACGCTACCTGGTGGATTAGGTTAGCTCTAGGGTGGTTAATCTAAAGCTGAAATAAGCTTGGGTGTCTATTCGTCAGGTGATCCTTTTAGTTTAGGAATCTTTTGTCTGTTTTTTTGTTCTATCTATTTGTGAGGTCATCTTTAAATCTCTCTCTCTCTCTCTGCTTATTTTTCTTTCATCTATCAACTGGAGAAATCATTGTATTTGTAATTTCATTGTTGGTTGAGATAACTTTATAAACACGTACTAATAGTTCTTCCCTACTGTATATCCCAACCTATGTATACCATCAGATAAGTTGTTCTTGGGGTGGTGGAAATTGAGATAGAAGAGGTAGAGGGTGTTGCGGAGACTAAAGTGGTGCAAGAGAGCCTCCTCCCCCTCCGCCTCCTCTTCTTCTTCTTCCTCCTCCTCCTCCTCCTCTTCTTCTTCTTCCTCCTCCTCCTCCTCCTCCTGCCTTATTCCCCTGAGCAGGAGGACGCGAACCTCTGGAAACAGCCATAAAGAAAACTGCTCCAGGAACCTGACGAAGAAAGTGATGGGTTGTCGTCGATTTAGTTAGGTTAGGTTGGGGTTGGGTGGGGGTTGGGTTGGGGTTGGGTTGGGTTGGGTTGAGGTTGGGTTTGGGTTTGGGTTGGGTTGGGTTGAGGTTGGGTTTGGGTTGGGTGGGGATTGGGTTGGGTTGGGTTGGGTTTGGTTTGGTTGGGATAATCTTAAGGTGAAATAAGCTAGGGTACCTAATCTTCACGTGATCCAACCATCTTATTTAACCCAATTAAACAAATTAATGTTTACATGGCTTAATCTACAACTACATAAGAACTTGCGCAAGCACTTTTATACACAAACAATCACACAAACATGCACATACACAAATATATACAGTATAAACGCATACATGTCCACAAACATACATAAATACAGACTTATATAAACGCATACATGTAGAAATATACACAGACACAAACAAAACCATATGAACAAACAATTTAAACATACACACATATACACAAACATGCACTGTATATATTACACGCATACACAAACATACATGCACACACATACACGCATACACAAACTTACGCATACACACACACACACACACACACACACACGAAGCAAACAAATACCACCTGTTTACACAAATACATCACCTGGTTGCTAAGTTCTTGTTATTGTCGTTGGTTTTATTGTTGCTTTTCTTGCTGCCTATGTTGTTTTTGTTCTCATTGTTATTTTCATCATTATAACAACATTTAGTATTCATATTGTTATTGTGTTTGTCATTGCTATTGCTGTTATTGTTCTTGTTAATGCTGTTGTTCTTCTCGCTGTTGTTCTTCTCGCTGGTGGTGGTGGTGTCTAAAATAAGGGCCTTGCAGCTGGCTCGTTTTCCCCACAGCTGGTGCAGAAGGTGGTCTCTCATCTCCTGTTTCTGACACAACCACCACCTGGCGCCTACCACCACGACCCCGACACTCTGCTCAGCTTTACTTCTATAATTATATAATAAAAAAATATATTCTATAAGTTATATTGATTAGTTTTATAATTTAACATATTATTGAGTCTAAAGAAAATGAAGTGATTGATATTATAAAATTGACTTAAGGAAAACATCATAGATAAACGATAGATACATACATACATACATACATACATACATACATACATACATACATTATTAGTATATGCAGGACACACACACACACACGTCCTTCATTTGCTTCCCACACACAACGCAGTTTACTCAGAGATCATAGTGCCTGAGTCCCATGAGTCGTAGTAGCAAGGAGTGATGGGACAAATACATCAGTTTGTGTTGATATTTGTCGAGCAATGGATCTTATTTCACTGAATAGCTTCTGTGGACGTGTCCTTCCCCTGGTAGTGTACGAGGGTTTGTTTGGCATGGTGTTGTGTGTGTGTGTGTGTATAGATGTGATGATAGTTACGGTGTGTGTGTGTGTGTGTGTGTGTGTGTGTGTGTGTGTGTGTGTGTGTGTGTGTGTGTGTGTGTGTGTGTGTGTGTGTGTGTGTGTGTGTAGATGTGATGATGGTTACGGTGTGTGTGTGTGTGTGTGTGTGTGTAGATAGTTACGGTGTGTGTGTGTGTGTGTGTGTGTGTGTGTGTGTGTGTGTGTGTGTGTGTGTGTGTATATATAGATGTGATGATAGTTACGTTGTGTGTGTGTGTATAGATGTGGATGATAGTTACGGTGTGTGTGTGTGTGTGTGTGTGTGTGTGTGTATAGATGTGGATGATAGTAGTGGTACGTTGTGTGTGTGTGTGTAGTGTGGATGATAGTTACGGTGTGTGTGTGTGTGTGTGTGTGGATGTTACGGTGTGTGATGATGTGGATGATAGTTACGGTGATGTATATAGCAGACTACATCACACAAGGTACGAATAAGTAGGGGATTTCACTCGCTATACGTGTAAAGAAGGGAAGGGAGAGGGAAATAGAATGATAGCCCAAGGGAAGAGATAAAGCGGTAAGTACAGGCCGGAGAATGAAGGTAAATGGGTGAGAGAGAGAAAGAGAGATAAGAAGGAAGAGGAATGATATCTGAGAGAATAACGATGATAATAATATCCGGAATTAACATTGAGATAATAGGTGTTGTACTGTGTGGATGCTAACAGTCCGTGATATAAGTACCTTTTGTAGTAATGTAGTAACACAAACCTTACTATTGACAATGATGTAGATCAATTAACAAGCTATTAAACTCACGCTGCTCACCGCCTTGATAACATTGCCCTTTTTTTTCGTTTGACTATGGTTACATAAATTTTACATAGACTTATTACTGTACTGAAACAATATTACCCCCACACACACACACACACACCCTCCCTCCCTCTCGTGTTTACCTGCTGCTGGCCACTGTAAATTATTCACTAGCGCCTCAAATACCGCCACACATTAGGCTGTTAACTTAATACTTCGGCCAGACATTTTTTCTTTTCTTTTTAAAGAGTTTTTGAGCTGAATTATGAAAGCTGTTTTGTTTAAATGCCTTTATTTATTCACAAAACTTGCCAATAATAATTTTTAAAGAAAAATGCGAGATTGGAGTTTGCTTTTCAACTCTTAGTGTCACGTTTGAACTTTGTGCTGCTGAACATTTATTTCAACCTTTTGAGCATTATGTTGACGATGTTGATACCTTACCTGATGACGTAAGAGAGTACAGGTGAGTTGTTTTCCACAGTGACGAGCACCAGGTGACACCCAGCTAAATGTTGCTCCACCACCTGGGCCACCACCTGGCTCATCTCGTCCACCTGAGAGGACAGAGGGGCCAGCTGGGCGGCGGGCGTGGTAGCCATAAGAAGTACTATGGAGAGGTACGCTGCCACGTCCATGTCTACTGAAGTTGAGAATAAAGTGAAGAGAAATTGACCTACAAGTGTACAGTACATGACACAATGTTAAATCATTCTGTGTTGTGAATGATGCCCTAAACCCTAACCCTGTACTACAGTCTATTGTGATAAGTGATTAAATGTATGGTTTAAGAAATTTTAATTATCTTGTATATTCTTCCCTGTTCTGCACACATTATAATTTCTTGTTACAATGATTCTCATCTTGGAATAGACTGGGTGTCGGCGGCAGCTTAGGTAGCAGCAGGTAGCCACCCATCACCAGAATAAGACCTCCCTCTCGGACTCTCGCTTTACTTGTTGTTCACAGTAACTTGTGTTGAATTTGGACAAAACTCAACCTCTGGAATACCGATGATTTTTCTCTCTCGAATAATACATTGTAGGTTTCCATTAAATATTGACCGGCTAAAAAGTTTGCCTCAGTCATCACGAGTACAGACACTTCCTTGTCCCAAATACCACAAAGGTCACAGAAATCAGGCCACTAGATACACTCTGCAGATGACTGTCTGGTTATTCTCCGAGACAGTGCATACCCGTAGCCAAGCGGCGTCCAGATCAACAATGCTCACAACAACACTATCATAAATTATTATAAATATTTCAGCCTTTATTTCTAACACGTTTTTACATAAGTTTTATAAATTTTAAGATTTTTTTTATAAGATATTTCCCTTATGTGTATAATCTACGACACAAGTATCTTCCCATCTTTTGCCGATGAATATTGAAACCTGGCGAGTTATGCTGAAAGCGTTACCAATACGACATTGTTGGTAAGGCTGACTAGATACATGCCTCGAGTTGTTTAACGAATGAAGGTTCGAAATAGTGGACTTAAAATTCTAATTGTGTAATACCGACACATGTCCCTAATAATAAATGATCATTGGAGAAAGTGAGTAACTATGCGAATCAATGGTTTAACTGGCTACCCCTTTCCAAGGCTCCACCGGACTACCTACTTTTCCTCGATGTATTCGCCAAAACTTGGGAAGATAATAATTGATTCTTAAAACTGGACGCTTACCCAGAATCTCATGTGAGTCCTGGTAACACGTTCACTTATATTGATAATTTTCTGTCTGCAGCAACATAGGTGAAATTTTGTGGTTATTTTAACAAAATATTCATAAACTAAATCGTATAACCTGCTTTAATGTTCACTGAGACAAATCTTTCACTTTATCACTGATGACTCCTTCGGCTTTGTGTTAGTGTATACTGTATGCTGTGCTGGAGACGCTCACTCGCCTCTCTTCATCTACAATACCTTACTGAGGCGGACAAGAGCAGCACTGAGTGACCTGCCCTTGACGCTCACGCATATGATAAATTAATAACAAACATTAGCTTGAGGCAACACGTCACAGTGGGACGGTCAACGAACCAGGTTGGTACTGTGCCAATATTTAGTGAATGTTTCCTGGGATCATGACGGCAGTGTGTGTCGGTTGTGGTTTTGTTACATACGTGATGATATCGACAATTTTATCACGAACGATAATCGGTTTGGGGCGTGGCTTTCTTTTCCTGGTGGCCACATTAACAAACCAAAAATATCTGAAGACCAGGATGGATTATTAAATGGTAGAGTGATTGGGGATTGAATTGAAACAGTTTATTTAGCCAGAAAAACACAGACACAGAGTGGATAATAATAACAATATTAACATGGCTGAGCCAGTTGAGAACCTTAGCTCTCCTTGAGGCACCTGATATATACTATACATTTATCTCAAGGAAGTATTATGTAACATTTAGTATCATCTGGAATAGTACAATAGCATGGTGGTAATAATTACATGTCATAGTGTTACCACGGTTATCACTTCAATATTTATTTATTTTATTATTTATTGTTTTTATTTATTTTTTCATTATTATTTTGTTTATTTATTTATTTATACATACATATACACATACATATATATATATATATATATATATATATATATATATATATATATATATATATATATATATATATATATATATATATATATATATATATATATATATATATATATATATATAAATTAAAGTGAAATTCAAAAACATAAGTGTAATGGGGGAGCAGTACAACCTGGGTTGTACAGTAATAAAAGGTTGAACAAGAGGACAGAGCTCTCAGGATTATGTCTAGTTGGCAATTATGTTTATTGCAATGGTAATTACTTATTTATTTACATGATAATTTCCGATAAAACGGTTTTGATGGTACAATAAAAGCAGGTACTGTAAATATAGTAAGTGTTACAAGAAGTATTAATACTTTGACAATAGATTTTTTTTTTTGAGATGATTTAAAGGAAGGGAGTGTAGTCTTTGCTCGGACGTGTGGGGGTAAGTTGTTCCACACCTTCACACCGTGATATTTTACGGAGGTCTGGGACTGAGAGGAGCGCATGGAGAGTGCTCTTAGTGGCTCTGGGTGCCTTAAGTTGTATCTCTGATTATTCTGGAACTGGAAGTAATTATTGTCAAGCAAGTGATTGATAGATTTGTAAACAAAGAGGGCACAGCAGTAAGTGTTAATATCCTCAAATTTAAAATATTTAAAAATAGCAAATTTTTCGTTTGTGTGATCTGTTTTTTTCAAGTAGGTCATTGTCCGTACAACTCTCTTTTGTGCAGTAACCAGAGATTGTGTTTTTGAAGAGCCAGAGGCCCCCCATAGTGTGTGACAGTGTATCAGGTGTTGGTAAACAAAATCATGATAGATTTCTTTCATTGCTGTGAGAGTGAGTGACTGTCGAGTGTGATACATGATACCGCACTGTTTATTGATTTTACTGTGTATGGCTCGTATGTGATTTCTCCAGTTAAGTTTCTCATCAACAATAACTCCAAGGAATTTAGTATTTTGTTCGCGTTTGAGGACTATATTACTAAGGTACAGGGGGTTCAAGTCTGAAGGTAAGTTTTTTCTTCTGTGAAAGATCGTATAGTGGGTTTTCTCAAGGTTTAAGGTCAGTTTATTACGTATTACCCAGGTCCCGACTTTAGTTACTTCAGTGTTCATAGTTCTCATCAAGGAATGGAGGTCTGAGTTGCTGGCATAAAGATTACTATCGTCTGCAAATAAGTTGTATTTTATGAGTGAGCTGGCGTGGACTATGTCGTTTATGTACAACAAAAACAGTACTGGACCGAGAATTGAACCTTGGGGGACTCCATACAAGATTGGCGAAGAGTCAGATTGGTGGTTATTATAACAGACATACTGCATCCTGCTGGACAGATATGAGGTAAACCAAATGTGGGACAGGCCCCTAATTCCGTAATGTTCAAGTTTTGAAAGGAGGATGGTATGGTCGACAGCATCGAAGGCTTTGGAGAGGTCCAAGAATATACCGACTGTGAACTGACTGTCATCAAAGGAATTTAAGATGTCATTAGTAAAGGATAGCAGAGCACTCTCGGTCGACCTTTGATGGTCGGTGGACTTTGTAAATAAAGGTAGACTATGTACTGCAGATAAGGAAGACGCATAAGATAGGGTGAAACAGAATAAAAATATATATTTACTATGAATTATTATTATTATTATTATTATTATTATTATTATTGTTGTTATTATATTATTATTATTATTATTATTATTATTATAATTATTTTTATTTTTATTTTTATTTTTATTATTTTTATTATTATTATTATTATTTTTATTTTTATTTCTATTTTTTTTGTGTTTGTTTTAGTTTTAGTTTTAGTTTTTGTTTTTGTTTTTGTTTTTGTTTTTGTTTTAGTTTTAGTTTTTGTTTTTGTTTTGTTTTAGTGTTTGATTTTGATTTTGTTTTTGTTTTGTTTTTATTTTGATTTTGATTTTGATTTTGGATTTGGATTTGATTTTGGATTTGATTTTGGATAAATTTTGGATTTGATTTTTTGGTCAATAGATTAAAAAAAAATTTTTAAGATTCAACCATATTTTTGATTCTGGATTTTTTAAAGTACAGACAATGAAACTATTAAAGTACAGACAATGAAACTATTTTTGTTTTAATTCTGAGAAATATAATTAGGTGCTGTTTCCTGTTCTGTGGTCGTATCGTCAATACTTGGCAAATTGTGAGGAGAGAAAACTTTTTTTTATTTTTTATGGGTTAATATCTCAGGGTTATTTTATAATTAGTGTTTATGTTGTTTTTTTGCAACACCATCTTGAAATATTATCTTTTGTATCTCCTTCGTTGTATACATTTGAAAAGATATTGTTTAGATTTTAAATAGATTCCTTATATTCTCTCTCTCAAAAAAATAATAAGTAAATAAAAGCTACATCTATTGTATTTCTTAATGAGCTGTACACTAAAGTTAATAATTTTCAAAAGACCAAGACCACAACAGGGAGTGAGAGAGTGAAATTCTAGCAATTAGTTTATCTCTCAAAAATTATTGTAGTTTTTGTTGGTGGGAGCGGCAAGCCCCAAGTTGTGGGCGAGGATAAAGTGTTATTCTGACTTGGGCATCACGAGCACTCACCCGCACGTCCACTGGCTCTCACTGGAGGACGAAAGTTTCTTGAGTTTGTATCCTTAATAAATTCTTTCGTTTGAGGTCTTCTGCGAGGACAACTGTTGTGGGGGGGGGGTCTCATAAGTAGCCTAGAGGAGGGAGTGGCGAGGCTATATAGAACTAAGGAGTGGTTAGGCTATATAGAACTAAGGAGTGGTAAATATTATCTTTTGTATCTCCTTCGTTGTATACATTTGAAAAGATATTGTTTAGATTTTAAATAGATTCCTTATATTCTCTCTCTCAAAAAAATAATAAGTAAATAAAAGCTACATCTATTGTATTTCTTAATGAGCTGTACACTAAAGTTAATAATTTTCAAAAGACCAAGACCACAACAGGGAGTGAGAGAGTGAAATTCTAGCAATTAGTTTATCTCTCAAAAATTATTGTAGTTTTTGTTGGTGGGAGCGGCAAGCCCCAAGTTGTGGGCGAGGATAAAGTGTTATTCTGACTTGGGCATCACGAGCACTCACCCGCACGTCCACTGGCTCTCACTGGAGGACGAAAGTTTCTTGAGTTTGTATCCTTAATAAATTCTTTCGTTTGAGGTCTTCTGCGAGGACAACTGTTGTGGGGGGGGGGTCTCATAAGTAGCCTAGAGGAGGGAGTGGCGAGGCTATATAGAACTAAGGAGTGGTGAGGCTATATAGAACTAAGGAGTGGTAAGGCTATATAGAACTAAGGCGTGGTGAGGCTATATAGAACTAAGGAGTGGTGAGGCTATATAGAACTAAGGAGTGGTGAGGCTATATAGAACTAAGGAGTGGTGAGGCTATATAAAACTAAGGAGTGGTGAGGCTATATAGAACTAAGGAGTGGTGAGGCTACATTGACACTTTTTTTCTTTTTACGGGGATTAGTCCACCCGGGCACAGATCAACGACTCACATCGGGGCCTGGGGGGCGAAAAAATAAGAATAGAAAGAAATTAATAATAGAAAAGGAAAATGTTATATTAATCTACACCGCGAAGATGCCGGAAAACCATCTTTTTAAAGTGTGACAGATTGTATGAGTATGGAAACACAGAAGAAGGCAGAGCATTCCACAGTTTGGCTGTGTGAGGAAAGAAGGGTGTACTATATCGGGTTATTCTAGTGTGACCGACATCCACAGAGAAATGGGGGCACCGCGGGCAAGACGTGTGTTACGAGCCCACTGCCTTGCCGGTGTTACACAGGGTGCCAAATCCACCGAACATTGCCCATTAAAGTACCTGTAAAAGAGAGTGAGTGAAGCAACATTGTGGTGAAGAGAAAGGGAAGAAAGATTATCAACTGAAAGAGGAGAGTTAATGAGACGAAATGCCTTTGATTCCACCCTATCTAACAGTTGGACAGAAGAAGAGCCACCCCAGATATGAGAGCAGTACTCCAAGTTAGAACGAATGAATCCCTTATATACTTGAAGCAACTGCTCAGGAGTGAAGTAGCTACGGCATTGATAAACAACTCTCATAACTCATACTCCCAGAGCACCCAACAAACACAGTGAACAGAACAACCACCTACATATACTTCACTATTAACTAGAAGGAATAGTTTGCCCTCACGCACAAACTCACTAAATTTGTACATGAAATTTAACCCCAACTTCTTCTTAGACAAATTTTCTATCCCGGTAAAACTCTACAAGGATTCTTCATATTCTCGGGTTTAATACTAAGCTAATTATAACAAGTCTTCTATTATTTATGTATATAAGTATAGTGCCTGTAGTGGTGACTACATTGGGAAATTTAAAAGGAGATACGTGTAGGGTATATTAATTAGAAAGAGACGTTTACTCTCCAAACCGCCTAATTTCAGTGATCAAGAACTACCTTTGCTTGACTCCCCAAGCTATGTCCCATGTGGCGGGAGCAGTTTGGGGTAACCAAGGTTAAACTCGATAAGAAACTTAGCTACAAGGAGGCACTCCTTGCAGTACGCTCGAATACGCTGGATAACTTCAAACATAGGTTGGATGGATATATGAGCGATAGGGGTTGGGTGCAAATGGGACTGCCCAGGCCAGTATGGGCCAATAGGCCCGCTGCAGTTTCCTACATTCTTATGTCTTTATGTTCTTACTTAACCTGACTGTTATTTGGTGAGGGTTTGCCGTTTTATTTCACTTGGGGTCGATATTGCTTCATTTTTGGAGGGAGCAAACTTTTGACCCCGACTGTACCCCAGGTAGGGCGCGCAATCGCTTGCTCGACACACTGAGGTGTAAAAGTGAATGGGCCACCTGTGGTACTGGTGTTTCACAAGGAACCCGTTTACCCCGCCTCATCTCGGTGTGGCAGACACAGGCATTAAACTCGGGGGTTTGACGAATAGATCTAAAGGTCGACAAATGTGCGTGTACCCCGGGCAGGTGATGTACCCTAGGAGGCGTACACACACATTTGTCGAACTTTAGATCAGTAAATTTCTTGTTTAATATACGTTTATTACATGACACTACAGAAGTACGTTAGATTACATACACTTTTACTAATACAGGGTATTGCATAGTTAATGCATATCGTTGATCTGTTGATACAATGTCCTGAACATGTGGCTGTCTTTGATGACCGGATAAAAACCACAAAAGGTCACACTTTGTGTTAGGTTATGAGACTTTTTTCCTGGATTCATCTGTGATTTCTTTCTAGAGTATGAAGAAGTGATAGAGAGTGATGCTGAATCTCATAGGGGCGATGTGAAAATTTTTATCCTCGAGCGAACACCAAGCGAGGTCATACATACATACATACTCAACTATGCATACATGAGCATTTTATAAATCATGCACAGTCATACACACATACAGAGACACTCAGATAATGAAAATAAAGACAAAAAGACATAAACAAATAGTCATTTTTATGCTTACTTTATTAGTCACGGAGGACTTAGAGTATATTTTTATAATCATATTTGTGAGTGTATGCCAGTGTTGTGAGTGTATGCCAGTGTTGTGAGTGTATGCCAGTGTTGTGAGTGTATGTCAGTGTTGTGAGTGTATGTCAGTGTTGTGAGTGTATGTCAGTGTTGTGAGTGTATGTCAGTGTTGTGAATGTATGCCAGTGTTGTGAGTGTATGTCGGTGTTGTGAGTGTATGCCAGTGTTGTGAGTGTATGTCGTGTTGTGAGTGTATGCCAGTGTTGTGAGTGTATGTCAGTGTTGTGAGTGTATGTCATGTTGTGTGTATGTCCAGTGTATGTGTGTTGTGATGTGCCAGTATGTCGGTGTGTGTATGTGAGTGTATGTCGGTGTTGTGAGTGTATGCCAGTGTTGTGAGTATGTGTTGTGATGTATGCCAGTGTTGTGTGTATGCCAGTGTTGTGAGTGTATGTCGGTGTTGTGAGTGTACCAGTGTTGTGAGTGTGTATGCCAGTGTTGTGGAGTGTATGTCGGTGTTGTGAGTGTATGCCAGTGTTGTGAGTGTATGCCAGTGTTGTGAGGTATGCCAGTGTTGTGAGTGTATGTCAGTGTTGAATGTATGCCAGTGTTGTGAGTGTATGTCGGTGTTGTGAGTGTATGCCAGTGTTGTGAGTGTATGTTGTGAGTGTATGCCAGTGTTGTGAATGTATGCCGGTGTTGTGAGTGTATGCCAGTGTTGTGAGTGTATGCCACAGTGTTGTGAGTGTATGCCAGTGTTGTGAGTGCCAGTGTTGTGAGTGTATGCCAGTGTTGTGAATGTATGCCGGTGTTGTGAGTGTATGCCAGTGTTGTGAGTGTATGCCAGTGTTGTGAGTGTATGCCAGTGTTGTGAGTGTATGCCAGTGTTGTGAATGTATGCCGGTGTTGTGAGTGTATGCCAGTGTTGAGTGTATGCCAGTGTTGTGAATGTATGTCGGTGTTGTGAGTGTATGCCAGTGTTGTGAGTGTATGCCAGTGTTGTGAGTGTATGCCAGTGTTGTGAGTGTTTTTTGTTTTTTTCGTCAATTAAAATAATACAAGATTTTTTTTTTTTACCTTGAATTTGTCCTTGAGTTGGTAATTCGTATTGAATAAGCCTGTCACCTTACTTGTTTATCACTAATTGTGGCAAAAGGAAACATTTTGTCAAACCAATTGGCTCAGAATATTTGTTTTTAATTAAAATTGAAAATTATATTTTTTTTACACAATTTGACCTCGAAAATGACCTTCAAAGCCAAAAGTGAGAGTGGCCTTTACCTGCATTTTGTTCCTCACCCACAGGTGGATGTCGGGCACACGAGAATAACCCGATATAGTACCTCCTCCTTTCCTCACACAGCCAAACTGTGGAATGCTATGCCTTCTTCTGTTTCCATACTTATACAATCTGTCTCACTTTAAAAAGATGGTTTTCCGGCATCTTCATGGTGTAGATTAACACAGTATAACCTTTTCCTTCTCTATTTTCAATTTATTTATGTTCTTATTTTTTCGCCTCCCAGGCCCCGTTGTGGGTCCTTTGACCTGTGCCCGGGTAAGCTAATTCCCGTAAAAAAAAAAAAAATAATAGTACAGTCGCTTAAAAAAGTATCTGAAAAGTGGGGTCCGATGTTTTTAGTTTAACAAATTTATTGGCAAAGCTTGTAGTACAGTTTGCCTATTCTGAGTAATTCAGTCAGGTCTTGACACTGAGGGTGGTATCACTTCTCGCTGCCACGCTGGACAGAGGTTCATACACAAAGAAATACATCATATTCATTAACAGCTATAAATGTATAGAGGTCACATTCATATGGGTAATGTCACTGTTCACTGCCACGCAGGACAGAGGTTCGTACACAAAGGAGGAAATACATCATACTCATTTGCAGTATATATAGGCCAGTGGATCACATACATTGGAGTCATATTCTAATTGAAGACTTATCAGTGTGGGCTAGCAAATTTGGGATAAACAGCAAGAATGTCCTCAAGCACACCTGATTCAATGAAGTAATTACATAGTTCAAGATACAATAAGTCAGGTGGCCTGAAGTCTTTGCCAGTGTCACATTCAATAATATAGTGTTCAAGTGTATGCTTTATAGGTTTATCACAAAGTTTACATGCTGAGTGTTCCGGTATGGGTACAGCGTTACTAACTTGCCAGATGTGTCTGTATCCTAGTCTAATTCTGGCCACGACTACATCACATTGTCTGGTTCTGTCCTTATGCTGGCCATACCGGTACCTCTTGTCACAAAATTTGTCATATTTACTAATGCTACAACTGTCAGGTCTCTCTGCATTTCTCACTTCTTCTAGATCAGAGTTCATGATTCTGACTTGAATGTTTTTAATTACGGCATTGGATAGGCCAAGGTCACGGTCAACATTTTCTTACTTATATGCCTCATTGGCCAGTCTATCAGCACGGTCACGATACCTGATTCCAACATGGGACAGAATCCACACAAATTCGATACGAAAGTTGTTCTCATTGGCAGTTATCACATTCCTTTTAATATCACATACAACTTTAGATATAGGCTGTTCATTGATTTTAAAGCACTTTGAGAGTCACAGAATATCACCCCACCTCCATTTTCTTTGAGGTAGTCTGTGGCTAAGTAGATTCCAGTTAGTTCAGTTTGTGTTGTGCTGGCCCAGTTGTTCAGCCTTTGTTTGTTTGACACTATCATCTCTTTTTCTTTATATATTACAATTGCACAGCCTGTTCTACCTGTGTTTGTCTGCACAGAACCATCAGTAAAAGCATAACATTCACTTGATTTAATACTCTCTATGTATCTGTTAATAGTTTCTAGTGTGACACATCTCATCACATCGGTGTTTAACATTTGCTTACTACCAACAGGAGTGTAATTAATTGTTACTGATATACCCAGCCAAGGAGGAATGGCATTAATAGGTTTGTCTGGGGTGATTGGGACATTCAGTTTCAAGAGATCTGCAACACTTTTATGAAGCCACACCCCAAGAGTCTTTTGTGGAAGGTTGGCGAGATGGTCGGGATTACTTAGATAGAACATCAACTCAGTTTGAGTTGTAGTTTGAGAACCATTATTCTTCAAAACCTTGACAGGATGTCAAAACAAACAATACAACCCTTGTTGGCTGGGCACTGTTGCCTCGGTAGGGTTGGTAAACTTGAATAGGCGTAGATGCCGCAACTGGCTTATAACCAGGATAGTTTATCTTTATCGACATGTAAACTGTAAACATTGCATTATAGTCATAACTGTATGAAAACAGTATAATCACCATAAATAGCATGTTTGATGTCCTATGTGAAACACAGTATCGTCGACAGGGTAGAGTTGCCATGTTGCTATGAACCCAAACAATTCGTTCTGGACGCGGGAAGTGTTTACACCAAATATTAATTCAATAAACGTGAGATGCCATTAATGTTTACCTTACCTATTATTATAACATACCCTGATATCTAATACATGTATGCATACCAAATGCTGAGGAACATTTAAGCATTACCAAGCGCATATTGTTTACTGTATGTGTCTAACATGGATATTGTCTTTTTAGACTGTCATTCCCTGTTAACATAACCATATTAATTATATTCATATGAAACACGTTAATGACAAACGGCAGGAAACGTCTTATATATTACTTGGCAACAGTTGTGACATGCAGGTCTACCACCTTTACGCCTGGTCCTCTACCATTTCCCCAAAACATACTTCCGATGGGTCATATTGTCATGAACAATATTTTTCAGATACAAAAAACGTCGTTCAAAGTAAATTTTTGAGTTGTGGCCGATCCACTAGTAAAGTGAGGCTCCACAGTGTACAAGGGTGTTAGGGGAGTGTGTCGATGTATATTGGGTGTCCCAGAAAAATGTCCCCGCTTCCTTCCCTTCCTGCCTGCACCCTGCTTCCCTCCCTCCCTTCCTGCCTGCTCCCTGCTTCCCTCCCTCCCTTCCTGCCTGCTCCCTGCTTCCCTCCCTCCCTTCCTGCCTGCTCCCTGCTTCCCTCCCTTCCTGCCTGCTCCCTCCCTCAAACTTAGTGTCTCAGGGAGCAGGCAGGGAGGGAGGGAGGGAGGCAGGGACATTTTTCTGGTACATCCTATATACTCGCCGACCCTGGAGCAGTGGTGAGGCCTCTCACTTAAGAATTTCACAACTTCCGTGAATAATGACCATATTCTTCGTGTGATGTGAGGAATTTGAACACTGCAGATAAATTGTCGACATCAAAACAAATCACTCTATAAAAAAGGTTATGAACCTAATTTATTACTTTAATACAGGGATTTTATGATAGAATTTTTGTTTACCAGTGTTACGAACCACGCCACCAATTGTCCTGATCTACCTACCCAGCACCACGAGCAACGCCATCTAGGGACGAAACACGAGTATGACTACTCTTAGTTACTACTCCGGGGTTTCCCTTCTCCATATCCTGGTTGTTGCGTCACCTCCTACAAGTCTTCTTCATCAGCTACAGTTCGATGAGAGTTCAGTTCACTCTGGGAAGTGACCACAGGATCACCTATCCTGGAAACCTACGGCACAGTGACTACCTACCGTCTTCTACAATACTCAGCCTTACTCGTCAGCCATCTCAGCTCCGCACTTAAGTATTTGTAATCTTATATTGCCTCCCCCATCTCCACCTTGCTTCAAATTATTGTATGTTGTATAAATATGTATATACTGTTAATGTTTAGGTTAAGTATGGTTAAGGGTAAATTATAGATAGCGGAATATTTTGTTAAGGGATTTATGGTACTTTATTATACACAACAAAAACTCGCATCCTCTGTCTACCCTTTTATAGTCCGATTGTCTTTGTTTTTTTTATTGTTGTTGCCTGTTGGGATCTGGGTAGACTTTTAACTATATTCTAAATCCCCAACTCGTAACACCAGTCTACCAGGTATTAATTTCTATTAAGTCACATCTTGAGATACAGGTAACAGGGCCATGGTTAATATCTAAACGAGGGTCGACGACTTTTTATTTTTGTCGTCTCTCTCTAACTTTCTTCTTGTCTCATTCTTCTTTTTCGTTTTGACATTGTTTTCCGTCTCTTCTCTACGTCTTCAATGGTTTCAGGAAGAGGTGTGTTGTTAGTCTCGGGAAGTAACGGCACCAACAGCCCAGCCAAGATTCCCGCCCCTCCGAAGGCCGCACTCGTTACCCACCAACTTTGTCGCGCCTGTGTTGTGAAGTTTAGTTTAACATTTATTGGCAAAGCTTGTAGTACAGTTTGCCTATTCTGAGTAATTCAGTCAGGTCTTGACACTGAGGGTGGCATCACTTCTCGCTGCCACGCAGGACAGAGGTTCATACACAAAGAAATACATCATATTCATTAACAGCTATATATGTATAGAGGTCAGATTCATGTGGGTAATGTCACTGTTCACTGCTATGCAAGACAGAGGTTCGTACACAAAGAAAGAAATACATCATATTCATTATCAGTATATATGGGTCAGTAGTTCACATACATTGGAGTCATATTCTAATTGAAAACTTATCAGTGTGGGCTAGCAAATTTGGGATAAACAGCAAGAATTTCCTCAAGCACCCCCGATTCAATGTAGTAATTACAGTAATTACAAAGTTCAAGATACAATAAGTCAGGTGGCCTGAAGTCTTTGACAGTGTCACATTCAATAATATAGTGTTCAAGTGTATGCTTTAAAGGTTTATCACAAAGTTTACATGCTGAGTGTTCCGGTATGGGTACAGCGTTACTAACTTGCCAGATGAGTCTGTATCCTAGCCTATTTCTGGCCACGACTACATCACATTGTCTGGTTCTGTCCTTATGCTGGCCATACCGGTACTTCTTGTCACAAAATTTTGTCATATTTACTAATGCTACAACTGCCAGGAAGAAATTCTTGACCACCAAAATAATGTAAGTTCTTATTTTTGAGAATTTTTTTTATAAATCTTAGGTGAATCTTCAACAATTAAAAAAAAATATTTACTGAAGATGAGAAAAACTTGAGTAATCATCATTTTATATTAACATTAAAAGAATATAGTTGTACAGGCTAGTCTTTATATGTGTGTGTGTATATTATGAAGAAAAAATCATCCTTCATTGTTTTCCAGAGTGGTAATTTCCTGGTGAGAAAGACAAACATATTTCAGAGCAATTAATGCCTCTTAAACCCAACACACTTTAGGATTAGATTTTTTAACTTGGCCTGATAGACTTGCGTTAAATTTCTCTCAACTCCTTAGCAAAACGAAAGATTCTATACCAGTAAGTCGGTGATGATTGGCGACAACGTGAAGCCTATGTTAGCCGCAGAGCTCACCAACCCGCACCCTCGAGATCTTATCACTGTCGGGAACAACTCAGGAGCATACATGAAGTTCACCTGAGAGACAAGAAACAAATATTACCGTAAAAGACAAAAACAAAGTTACCCGCGAATTTCAACTGGAAAACTGGAGGTGATGATGAATGAGGTGTATGAAAGTGAGGTGAGTGAGAGAGAGGCAAGTGAGAGTGAGGTAAATGAAAGTAAAATATGTGAAAATAGAGAGAGTGAATGATATAAGGATGAGAGAACAGTTAATTGAATACAATGAGCGAGAGTGAAGGAGGATGAGAGAGAAGAGAGACAGAGTGAATGAGAGCGAAGAGAAACTCATTGTTGAAAAAAACATACCTGGAAGGCTGCGGACGCCAGTAATATGGCAACCATCATCAATGACCACCTGGCCCACTGTAACCCTGCGGAGACGTAACGGCATTAACAGTAAACACAGCATCTCACACACACACACACTAATTTAATAGTGAACACAGCCCAATAGACAACAAGCAAACAGTTATCGATGTAGGTGTTTCATGATCCAAGCCACAGGTGTTTCATGATCCACGCCACAGGTGTTTCATGATCAAGCTACAGGTGTTTCATGATCCAAGCCACAGGTGTTTCATGATCCAAGCTACAGGTGTTTCATGATCCACGCCACAGGTGTTTCATGATCCACGCCACAGGTGTTTCATGATCCACGCCACTGGTGTTTCATGATCCATGCCACAGGTGTTTCATGATCCACGCCACAGGTGTTTCATGATCCACGCCACAGGTGTTTCATGATCCACGCCACAGGTGTTTCATGATCCACGCCACTGGTGTTTCATGATCCACGCCACAGGTGTCTCATGATCCACGCCACAGGTGTTTCATGATCCACGCCACAGGTGTTTCATGATCCACGCCACAGGTGTTTCATGATCCACGCCACAGGTGTTTCATGATCCACGCCACAGGTGTTTCATGATCCAAGCCACAGGTGTTTCATAAACCCTTGTTCCAGACTTTTAAATGATTTAAGTGCCAAGTTTACCTGTAGGGACAAGTAAGTCGACGATGAGCAAAAGGCCGGCCAGTTGGAGGCACAATGTACATAGGATCCGACGTCCCAAGATAATATTGAAAGGTGTGGCCAAGAGGATAGCTATTGCCTCCATCACGCCCCATAAAGCCAAGTATTCGTATGGGTTGTTACTGTGAGGATAAAAAAATACAAAATGAGACATGTGGATTATATAAGACAGGTGTGCTACAGGTATAAACTATGCCAGGTGTATATGTGGAAAGTGATGTGTTTTATTATAACAAGCGTAAATTACAAGTGTATGATAATGTATTTGGTGATAATTTTTCTTCATATTATATATATATATATATATATATATATATATATATATATATATATATATATATATATATATATATATATATATATAATTTATTTATATATATCCTGTGTAAAATTATCTCATGGAAATTACAACAAGTTCACATTACAGTATTTGAGTTAAATTATCAAGACTCGTACAACAGTGACCTACCTAGTGGTGATGTTAGCACCAAAAGATCAACAGTGACCTACCTGGTGATAAATTATTAGAGCCAGGTAAAAAACAAAACAAAGACTGACCAACCTGGTAAAGTTGTTGGCGTTGAGGATGAGTCCGAGATAAACAAAGCCTTGGAGAAACCAGACGAGTGGGGTGACGAGGAGGATGGTGCGTAACCCTGGAAACTTGAGGTACTCCCACCACCCTTGAAGACCCTCGCACAGGGTTTGTATCTCTCTCCTACCTGGGTCATTGGCTGCAGGAACTAAAGGCTCAATCTGGATGATGGTTAATGGCGAATATTTTACTCACTTTTCTATGTTTGGTGATTGGCTAACTGATTTTAACCCTCTGTCTATTTGCTTCTGTGATTGGCTAACTGATTTTTACTCGCTGTCTATTTGCTTCGTGATTGGCTAACTGATTTTTACTCGCTGTCTATTTGCTTCGTGATTGGCTAACTGATTTTAACTCGCTGTCTATTTGCTTCGTGATTGGCTAACTGATTTTAACTCGCTGTCTGTTTGCTTTGTGAATAGCTAGCTGATTTTAACGTACTTTCTATTAGTTTGTGTTCCAATAAATTTCTTTCTATGGCAATAAAAATAGTTACATATGTTTAATGTTCAGTGTGGAAAGGAATGACTTTTAATAATAAGATACAGGTTAATAGTGTCAGGTAATCCAACACCTGCCAACACTGCCACATAATCTGACACACTGACGGGTATATGTGAAGTTAAATAAGGATATAAGGCGGCTTCTAGTGTACATCAACAATAAACAGATGTGTACGACAGATTCTAGTGTACATCAACAATAAAAAGATGTGTACGACAGATTCTAGTGTACATCAACAATAAACAGATGTACGAAGGATTGCAGTGTATATATTGAGTGCACAGTGACACAGGCCATTCATTTACCTCTTTCAGTTTGTTGATGGCGGAGGTGACAGAAGGGGAGAGTTCGGCGTGGTTACACTGAGCGGCTGTGGTTAACAAATTTACCGCCTCTTCACCTCGTCCTCTCTGCACCAGCCAGCGGGGCGACTCTTGCATTATGCTGACACACCGTAAGAATGGTAAGTGTAAAATAATAATGGTAATAGTAATAAGAGTAATAAGAATAACAAGAAGAAGTGCCGTATAAGAATGATGAATAGAATAAGAAAAGAAGGTAACAAGAATAAGTGCAAGATATCCACCTAATGACTGAACTATTATCTTATTAAATTCAACTATGAGTCTTGGTTATGTCAGACACCCCCTGTTGTGAATGTTTTAAGAGAATTATACGCGACACCGGTATTTGGGTCATCATGATAAAGCAGCGTGTTTGACTATGTGTGTCAGCTTATTTCTTGCCTCTTATGGTACAGATCTGTTTAATATTTGTCGAGCCGAGACTCTTCAGACCTCACATGTGTCAGGCTCCAAGTCCCATAACAATACCGTAAAACAACTGAAGTTACCATGTCAGTGGGATGATGATCAGGAGGAAGGAAGACGAGGTTAGCAGCAGGTGTCGCCACTGCCTCACCAGGTAACCTAGACCAGAGAACATGACGGTGGACACCGAGTACGACGTACCTATCAACATCCCAGTTAGTGTACGGAACCGACGTGGTATTACCTCCTGTGCTGGGGGTAGACAGAAAAGGTTGTATATGGTGCTGTGCCGAGATGTGCATAGAAATAACAAAGGAGCTACAGTGAGATGTGGTGAAATATGTATAGGAGCTACAGTGCTGTACTGAGATGTGCATAGGTGGAGCTACGGTGCTGTACTGAGACGTGCATAGGTGGAGCTACGGTGCTGTACTGAGATGTGTGTATAGTAGTAAATAAGGAGTTGTGCTTTGTGGAATGGTAACTTCAATTGTCTCCTACTAGAGGCAGGAGAGAGTAATTATGTCTGTGTTCTGTGGAGGGAAAACTATAAGAGTGTGGGTGGAGAGGTTGTTCTCTGCCTCTCTAATCATCATTCACCATCCTACTCACCTAGACTTACTCTCTATATCTCTCATACAACGTTTACGGACACATCTGAATTAAAAGTTTGCTAGCAGATTTATAATGGAGGAAATATAAAGAAGCGTTAGGTGGACCAACCTAGGCCAAAGGACACGTGCAGCATTGGGGAGCAGGAACCCCCTACCAGAAGTTTGGCCAGAAGAACACCTGTGTACCAAGGAGACGTTGCCATCAACACCACACCTACCAGGTTCACCACACTGAACAGCTGCATGGTTCGTTTACGTCCGCACCTATGTGAGGAAACGTTAGTCTGACGGAGAACGGTAGTTTATAACAGTAGTTGGTAAATGCTAACAATAATTGTGTTGTAAACTTTCCTGTCTGGAATGCCAAAACTGTAGGACAAAAAAATGGAACAGTTAATGATAATATTCATAATAACAAGTTCATGAAGCCAAGCCAATAGCCGAGCCTTATCTTCCTCTGACTGTGATGGACGAGGGAGGTACAGGTGGCAGTGTGTCCTCTGATGGGTGACACATGTGGCCCGTACAATGGAAGAGAGACGAAGATGCATGGTGTAAGTCTGACTTACATTTGAAAAGTTATAAGTGTCATGTGGACGGAAAGACACGAGAAGGACCATGACAACAGAGTGGATAAGGAGTGATCATCTGGCATAATGATGTAAGGAAGTAATAATAATAATAATAATAATAATGGAGTGTGCATTGAAGAGAAGATTGATTATTATAATAATAATGATATATTATAACTTTGGGGCGCCGCTATAGACATGTAGGTAAACACAGTCATTGGAAAGAATAAGTAGTAGTGTGGAAGTAAAGGATGGAAGAGCCGGGTAAAGGAAACCTAGTTACAAATAATCTGACTATAATAGTGGTTTAGTCAGACCATGGTGTCCGGCACAGTGGCAGTGTGAATCTTGTTTGTTGCGGAAATGTGTTCCTACGCCCCAGTGGTAACCCGTGTCTCCAAGCGGCCAACCTATATGACCTATAGGAAACCTATCCACCAATCACGTCCTTCGCTACACAAACAATACCCATTCATTCATAAATAAAGATACTACTACTGCGACGATGCCGTTTGGGGACACGGGTTACCACAGGGGGGTGCAAGAACACATTTCCGCAAGACCACAACTGTTACTCGATTGTGATCTGTGTTCAGTTGTATCTATTCGATCTACTGGTAAGACAGACTTTTGTATAGGAAAATATCATCAGCGAGAGAGTGTGTGTGCGCTACTGGGAGAGATAGAGAGAGGAAGTCATTATTCCCGAGTAAACAGAAGATAGTAAGAACTAAATCTTGAGTACCCCCAACACTCCAACAGTGCCGGCCACGTTACTCGCTTGGACGACAGTTGACTATCAAAGCAGCTAATCTACTGCCTTTTAAAGAATGGCAAGCATAGTGATAAGCGGACAGCGGGGAAGGTATAAGATCCACTTAAAATCATCGTGAATCATACACGCCAAGGCAGACAAGCAGCAGCCGCCCTCAACACCCTCCACACCCCTTATTGATCACTCAAGCCACTAAAGAACTCCCTGGTGAAGAGCACACCACACTGATTAGTCTTCAATTAGAATATGACTCCAATGTATGTGATTCACTGACTTATATATGCTGCTGGTGAATGTGATGTATTTCCTTCTTTGTGTACGAACCTCTGTCCTGTATGGCAGTGAAAGTGACATTACCCACATGAATCTGACCTCTATAAATTTATAGTTGTTAATGAATATGACGTATTTCTTTGTGTATGAACTTCTGTCCTGCGTGGCAGTGAGAAGTGATACCACCCTCAGTATCAAGACCTGAATGAATTACTCAGAATAGGCAAACTGTACTGCAAGCTCTGCAATAAATTTGTTAAACTAAATTAAAAAAAATTGGATGATCGTCATACTCGACTCAGAGAGAGAGAGAGAGAGAGAGAGAGAGAGAGAGAGGTGGCAGGCAGAGGACGACTGTAGTGTTGCCGCTTCCACAAACTTCTCTTCTTTTGCTGTTTACAAATTATAATCGATAAATGTGTTTTTATGTAATGGAAAAGTTTTATTATATAAAATAAAGATAAAATACCCATTACATACATATTAAGCATTTACTGTAAATGATAAATGCTAGAATCACTGTGACAGCCAGGCGCCACAGCTACAAAGGCCACGTCATGCTGATAAAACTTGATAAAATTTTCCCCGAACTCAGATAAGTGAAAGTGGTCTATATTTTCTTTAACTCACAAACGTGATTATCAAAAGCTTTAGCATGACTTTAGACACCGTGACTTTCTCCACCACGTTTCGATTCGAACAAGAGTTAGAGTTTGTGAAATCGAATTACATCTAGTTTCCTTTCTTAGTTACATTTTCTACTTATTAATGTGTATCGGGTTTAATTACAGTATAATATATGAGTTTCATATTTTATGTTAGCTGTTGTAATTGTTATGTAATGGGTTGTAATTGTTATGTAATGGGTTGTAATTGTTATGTAATGGGTTGTAATTGTTATGTAATGGGTTGTAATTGTTATGTAATGGGTTGTAATTGTTATGTAATGGGTTGTAATTGTTATGTAATGGGTTGTAATTGTTATGTAATGTGGTGTATATATTGTGTAATGTATGTTGGGTATTGTGAATAATGTTAGTTTCAAGTGTGAGTATTTCTGAAATGTGGAGGTGGTGGTGTTGTGGTTCTCTCTCTTGAATCTATATATCAATCAGTGACAGGGGGGTCGGCTAGCTGTATAGACCTCAAGTATCAGGAGATTTGTGAGTCTGGAGTGCTGCTCATTGCTACCTCCCTATGATATAATTGTGAGTTGTAATGTTAGATGTGAATATTCTGAGTTTTTCCAGTTTCAAGGTATAGTAACTGTTCGCCCTTGTCCAATCTTTAGTCATTCTTTTCTTAGTGCTTAATAAATAATCTTGGATTCACCTGACGAATCCTAACCTCACCTCACCTCACCTAACCTAACCTCACCACCCACCCCTCAAATAGCATTAGGTTGATTAATCTTTTGGTGAAATAAGCTGGTGAAATAAGATGATCCTAAGTTTTGTAAATAATTCAGCCTTAAAATAGGTCTAAGCCTATTGTAAAAGGATTATATTAACTTCATTTTTTTATTTGGATTCGTACTAATTAAATGTTTGAGATATTTTAAAAAAGTGTAATTTGTCCTTCAATTGTGACTGTTCAACATATGGCATAACAGTTGTCAGTGGATCAAGCACTGACAGGACATGATTAAAAGTGAAAATACATTGACGTTTGTGTTGGTGAGGATAACCCAGTTATTACAGTAATGTACATACACCATCTGATACTTCAGTAGACACTCATTAGACTCATCTGTCACTCTTTAGTCCTCAGTCGTCACTAACCAGCCCCTACCTGTCACTTAGCAGCCCACACCTGTCACTAAGCAGCCCACACCTGTCACTTAGCAGCCCACACCTGTCACTTAATAGCTCACACCTGTCACTAAGCAGCCCAACCTGTCACTTAGCAGCCCAACCTGTCACTTAGCAGCCCACACCTGTCACTAAGCAGCCCACATCGGTCACTTAGCAGCCCACACCTGTCACTTAGTAGCCCACACCTGTCACTTAGTAGCTCACACCTGTCACTTAGCAGCCCACACCTGTCGCTCATCAGACCCACGAACTGCTTAAATCCCTTACCTGTCGCTCAGTAGCCCCCCCAGAAGACTGCCCACCATCGCAGATAAGGAATACATCATTTGGAATACCGGGCGTAGCGTCTCCCACTCGCAGATTAGGTTAAACTGTAGATAGATAGATATTGACCATACAAGTACACTTTCATTCAGCATGTACAGTTGCCTACAGGAGTAATGTTCAGTGGAGCGCCGTTTAGCTTATCTCGAGTCAATAGGACACGAGGGAGGAAACAAAAAGGAAAGACGCAATTCAAGGAACACCTCTAGTCGCTACGAGGACATACGAGAAGCGAGGATAGTTAACCTGAAATATCTTATAGTTTAAATCTTGCTTTTGATCATTTTTGGAATCTTATGTGTAAGGTTAGTGTAAATTCGTTAAGTCAGGCAATATTGTTCTCAAACTTTGTACAAGCACTTTGTGATTTCTATAATAGCTCGATTTAACTATTAATAGTTGTTGTCAAATGTACAAACTGACTTAAAGACCCTAGTCACTGTCACTCAAATACTTCCACACAGCAACTGAAGTAATTTAGTTTTTATTTATTTGTCTCAATTCCACATATTTAAGTTTTAACGAAGCAATTATAGTTTAAAAAAGAAAACATAACCCCACAGATGTAGTTGCCTCAGATATTATAGATTCAGGAAATACAGATGTGTCGTATTCTACTTGAAGACAGGAGGGAGGGCCGACGTAGCGAGGTAGTGAGGGCGGGTCGTGGCTGCTGTGAGACGGACTTCCACACTTGTTGTCGTAGATGGGTTCAGTCACTGGCATCATCAAGGTGTTAGACGTTACAGCGTTGATCGTCTGGTTCCTGTAGGTGAGACAATTAGGCTCAACACACCCTAATCCTCAGGTGTTCACATAGGTAAGTTTATTGACAAGTTATATATCATAGTTTGAGAACGCAATACAAATAGATATAAAACGGGTATGAATCACTATATAAACTTCTAAGACTCGTATGACATTTTTTGCCGAAGTATAGCAGTTTGTGTAATTTAATATTTACATAATCCTGTAATATCTTTAGAATTACACCACTTGTGAGAATGAATACCAATTGTTTTGAACACAGTGAACCTTGAAATTAAGTATTTCCCCACACCCACTAACATAGTTGGTGGTTAAGGGGTGGTGGCAACAATATACCAGTTTTCTGAAGTTATAAACATAACTATAAAACCCAACACTGTCAGTGCCGTAAAGTGACACTGTCAATGTCGATAATTAAACAGAGAAAAATTAATTAATTGTTTGGATCTTACCTGTCATGTGTGAGAATTTCACCTGAGGTGTTCATTGGTGTGCAACGGAAGTCCATGGGTACACTGAGCAAGATGGAGCCCACAATATGAACAGGTAAGACTGCGTGAACTGTGGGTAAAACCGTGGTAGTTGTCATGAACTGTGGGTAGAACCGTGGTAGTTGTCATGAACTGTGGGTAGAACCGTGGTAGCTGTCATGAACTGTGGGTAGAACCGTGGTAGTTGTCATGAACTGTGGGTAGAACCGTGGTAGCTGCCATGAAGTGGGTAGAATCGTGGTAGTTGTCATGAAATGTGGGTAGAACCGTGGTAGTTGTCATGAACTGTGGGTAGAACCGTGGTAGTTGTCATGAACCGTGGGTAGAACCGTGGTAGTTGTCATGAACTGTGGGTAGAACCGTGGTAACTGTCATGAACTGTGGTAGAACTGTGGTAGTTGTCATGAACCGTGGGTAGAACCGTGGTAGCTGTCATGAACTGTGTGGGTAGAACCGTGTAGCTGTCAGCGAACCGTGGGAACGTGCAGCAGTTGTCAGCGAACTGTGGGTAGAACCGTGGTAGCTGTCATGAACTGCGGGTAGAACCGTGGTAGCTGTCATGAACTGTGGGTAGAACCGTGGTGAAGCTGTCATGAACTGTGGGTAAAACCGTGGTAGTTGTCATGAACCGTGGGTAACCGCGGTACGGTCAGAACTGTGGAACCGCGCAGCCGCCGCGAACTGTGGGAACCGTAGTAGCTACGAACTGTGGGTAGAACCGTGGTGGTAGCCGCCATGAAGTGGGTAGAATCGTGGTAGTTGTCATGAACTGTGGGTAGAACCGTGGTAGTTGTCATGAACTGCGGGTAGAACCGTGGTAGCTGTCATGAATTGTGTGGGTAGAACCGTGGTAGTTGTCATGAACTGCAAAACCGTGGTAACTGTCATGAACTGCGGGTAGAACTGCAGTAGTTGTCATGAACTGTGGGTAGAACCGGTGTTGTCATGAACTGTGGGTAGAACCGTGGTAGTTGTCATGAACCGTGGGTAGAACCGTGGTAGTTGTCATGAACTGTGGGTAGAACCGTGGTAGCTGTCATGAACTGCGGGTAGAACCGTGGTGGCTGTCATGAACTGTGGGTAGAACCGTGGTAGTTGTCATGAACTGTGGGTAGAACCGTGGTAGTTGTCATGAACTGTGGGTAGAACCGTGATAGCTGTCATGAACTGTGGGTAGAACCGTCGATGACGAAGGAAATGTGACAAGTAGGTCGATGTGTCAGATGAGATGTGGTTGTTAGAGCATCGTTCGCTTACACAGGAATGGAGAAATCTTCAGCGGGCCTATTGGCCCGTATTATAAGGCCGTTTACACCCAACCCCTTTCGCGCATCCACTACTTTATTTCCAAACCAATGTTTACCTATCTCACCCCTAAATTTAAATTTGTCTAATTTAAAACCATTGCTACGAGTTCGCTCCTGGTTGGCTAGTTTGAGTACCTTTGTGATATCACTTTGTTTAGCCCTGACTTTCGTTTATACACCTCGATCATATCGCCCCTCACTCTACGTCTCTCGAGGGAGTGCAAATTAAGATGCTTTAATCTGTCTCTGTACTCAAGGTTCCTACTCAAGGTTCCTTATGCCCGGGATTAGTCTTGTCATCCTCCTCTGAATGCTTTCTAGGGATTCTATATCCATTCTGTCAACGGTAACCAGAACTGATTTACACATCACTTTTTTAAGTGTTTAATCTTCGTCAATAATGTTGAGAAGTCTGAGAAGTGCAGATACGTAAACATTAAGCTGTTTAGTAAAGTCAACATTCACAAAATGAACAGAAACCTATGAATATCTTTGTAATGTATTGTTATACTGAGCAGACCTCTGCATGGGCCAGTGTAAATTAACAGGGCCATCAACACGTTTTGAACGCCTCGTTGGAAGATGGAATATTTAAAAAATTGTAACGTTTACGGGGTGTGAGCTGTATCTTTAATTAAACCAACGTGGCCAGTCCAGTGTTGAGCAAGACCTCAGCTAAGCGGTTGTGAGAATCACCAGATTGACTGAAATTTTTTCCTACAGGCCCTAGTAAATAAGTCAATTCCTATGTAACGATTACACAGCACTATACTGAAAATACTTTGTAATAATCAATGCCACAATATCCTGACCACTGAGGTCCGACAAACACCCTTCGTGACCTTTACTCTGAAATCCTTCTTTTCGCTACAGCTCACATATCATTGGTCAATTTTGGAGTCATTGATTGACTTCAAAAGACATTAAACCCTGAATGGTCAGGTAAATGTGGTATGAGAGTTTAGTGTTTGTGCCCCTTTATAAAGCCGTGTTGTGATGTACTTAACCCGCGCAGAACCTCACTCCCTCATCATCCTTAATATATTACATGTTAAAAGAGATACAAGAAAGTAACTTCATATACGACCACGGTCTGTCTTACCTAGCAGAGTGAGGGACACGAAGGGGAACTGCCACCTCCCGTAACCAACACCTGTGATAGCTTCATCGATGTAGTCTTCCTGCGTCATTTTGGCTCCTTCTGGAGTTAATGTAGAACCTGTATGTATTATTAATAACCAGGAGTTGTTATTCCTTCAGTAACATCACATCCTCATGAACCATCCTAAACATCCTTCATTAGCACTATCCTAAACATCCTTCATTAGCACTATCCTAAACATCCTTCATTAGCACTATCCTAAACATCCTTCATTAGCATTATCCTAAACATCCTTCATTAGCACTATCCTAAACATCCTTCATTAGCACTATCCTAAACATCCTTCATTAGCACTATCCTAAACATCCTTCATTAGCACTATCCTAAACATCCTTCATTAGCACTATCCTAAACATCCTTCATTAGCACTATCCTAAACATCCTTCATTAGCACTATCCTAAACATCCTTCATTAGCACTATCCTAAACATCCTTCTGTCATGGTTTTGGGGTGTGGATCAGTCCACCAAGAAGAATCGGTGGTAGTAGGAGTGGATTATATTATATAAAGATAATAATATGTCGTATTTCTTATTTCTTACCGTAGAGTTCGATACCTTCACACTGATTACTTACAGGAGATTATGGCGTATCTACGTAGAAGTTCACTCCACCACTCGACATTCCGCGATTTATACTTGATAAATGATGATTTAATGAATTCATTTAATTTTCAACATCCATCTAAGTTGACTGGTTACTTTTGTCATAACCAATCCGTCGTTACCTTTTAGTGTAATAAGATGGGATCATGAATGCGGGCGGATAGTGCACTTACATTTTATTGTCAAACTTCCGCATACAATGATTTTGAATTTATGGATATATGAGTTCCTCGTTCACGCTGTAATAAAATTAATCTTCTGAGGAATTTTAGCAGGACACGTGTGATTACTCTACTATGGGTATAATAACGGTATGCCAATTCTTCAAGTGATACATTTACTGCCAGCTGATTTGCTTGTTTGCAGCAGGCTTTTTTCTTAGAACTTCTTTCCACGGGCCACAGCAACAAAGGAGTCTCTTGGGTTTACCCACATGGTGTCGTTGGGAGAACTCTGTGGCGGGACTTGGTTTAATAGGTGGCTGGTTGCTTTTGTCGCAACCAGGCTTCCTGTCGATATTTCCATGGGATAACAACCTCAGTTGTAACTTACGCTTAGTCTCGTGTATCGACCCCACGGCCATAACAACAAAAGTGTGCTCTTGGTTTTTCCACGCGTATCTCGCGTCTTTTGAGTCACGGTAAGACGGTTGTCGCGGTAGGAGAGACTTGTATGCGTATTGAATTAACCATTTTGGGTGCAATAGACCAGCTGGATTGCTTTTGTCGCAGCAGGCTTCCATAATATTTCCTGGGGATATGAAGCCTGGGTTAGCGCGCTGTATCTCGTGTCGATCGCGGTCTGATGACGGGTGTCGTGCAGAGAACTCTTTGCCAAGATTAATTAACCATTTGCGCCTTGGGTTTGGTGATAGGCCTGGATTGCTCTCGTCGCAAGCCAGGCATCCACGTGATATTTCCGGGGATAACAACCTGGGTTAACACACTTAGTCTCGTTAGTCGGCGGTTCTGGGACGGGTGCGGTGGAGGGACTCTGTGGTGTGGTTGTCGCTCCTTTCAGGAGGATGGAGACGACGTCTTCTTGG
Organism: Homarus americanus; assembly: GCF_018991925.1. Lineage (NCBI taxonomy): Eukaryota > Metazoa > Arthropoda > Malacostraca > Decapoda > Nephropidae > Homarus > Homarus americanus. The sequence goes on along the minus strand of NW_024722610.1, from coordinate 2,608,943 downwards.
CTCGGGGGTTTTACTTAAAATGAGGTTTTTGGTGTGAAGCGATGAACAGTACAACACTGTTTCCTGCCACCTAAGGAAAGCTGGCTGTATACTAATTGAAAGATATACGGTTATGCCTCGCCGGCGTCTTATCTGGTAAAAAAGCTTTAGCTGGTTGCGTTGGTGACTAACGCAGCCCGGTTACTTATCCATTAGCACTATCCTAAACATCCTTCATTAGCACTATATAAACATCCTTCATTGCTTTATCCTAAACATCCTTCGGTAGCACTATCCTAAAACATCCTTTGTTAGCATATCTTAAACATCATTAATTGGCACTATCCAAACGTAATTCATTTAGTATCTCTAAACATCATTCATTAGCTTGTCCATGAAGCATCATTCGTTGCACTATCTAAACATCGTTCATTAACTTATCCTAAACGTCCTTCATTAGCATATATAAGCATCATTCGTTACACTATCTAAACATCTTTCATTGTTTTCTCTAAACATCCTTCATTAGCACCCATATAAACGTCATTAATTGGCACTATCTAAACATCGTTAATTGGCACTATCTAAACGTCTTTAATTGGCGCTATCTAAAACATCATTCATTGGCACTATCTAAAACATCATTAATTGGCTATCCTAAATATCATTGGCACTATCCTAAACATCGTATTCAATATCTAAACATCATTAATTGGCACTATCCTAAACATCCTTCATTAGTATATCAGCATCATTATTAACTTTCTAAGCATCGTTATTTAGCTTTATCCTAAACATCCTTCGTAGCACTATCCTAAACATCCTTCATTAGCATATCCTAAACATCCTTCATTAACTATCCTAAGCATCTATTAATGGCACTATCCTAAACATCATCCATTAGCACTATCTTAAGCATCTTCATTAGCACTATCTAAACATCTTCATTAGCATATCCTAAACATCGCTCATTAGCACTATCTAAACATCCTTCATTGCTTATCTAAACGCTTCAGTTAGCACTATCCTTATCATGCTTCGTGGCACTATCTAAACATCGCTTCATTGCTTTTTCTAAACATCCTTCATTTAGCACTATCTAAACATCGCTTCATTAGCACTATCCTAAACATCCTCATTAGCACTATCCTAAACATTCTTCATGGTATCCTAAACATCGCTTTAGCACTATCCTAAACATCGTTTCGTGCTTATCTAAACATCCTTGATAGCACTATCCTAAACATCGCTTTGGCACTATCCTAAACATCGCTTTAATAGCACTATCTTAAACATCCTTCGTTGCACTATCCTAAACATCCTTCATTAGCACTATCTAAACATCCTTCGTAGCACTTCTAACGTCTTATTTCTTTTATCTAAGCATCCTTTAATTGCTTTATACTAAGCATCCTTCATTAACATAAGGATCATAAAATGGATCTGCAATAGGCCGGTTTGAAAGCTGGCAGCTCCTGTCGAGAGTTACTACCTCTCTATCACGAATCTATCTAGCCTTCTTTAAAACTTTTCAGCGTTCCACTTACTATAAAGTTGTAAACTTGTTCCTCGTCCACCACCCTATTTGTGAACCAGTTCCTTCTCCTCCTAAGCCTAAGCTTATCAGCGGATCGTTGCTCCGAGTTCTATCCTGCTCGGATATTAAGAACTTTATCTATCCTTTATTGAGTTCCTTTCACCCATTAAATGCTCTATCATATCTCCCCACTCTTCGTCTTTCTGGGGAATGCAAGTTAGTTTCTTTAACCTATCATATATGGAAGGTTTCTAAGTCTCGGTCATTTTCGTCATTCTTCGGTGCAAAGCTCTGGTGAATTTATATCATTCTATAATAGGGGAGCTGGGAACTGAACGCATAATCGGGGTGCGGCGCTGCTATTGCAGGTTATAGTTTGCTTGAGAAGTGATAACCAGTCCCCAATCGCTTGAGAATTTCGTTTTTTTTTTCCTATCTGGTTTATCGGCGTCGTGGATGACGTTTTTGGTGATATATTTGCAATAATCCTTTATATATCGATTGTGTAGGCAGCGTTAACTCGCGGTCTCACCAGCATCAAGGTTCGGCCTCGTTCCGGACACACGTGAAAAGACTCCTCCTGTTTAGCGTGGATATACTTAACCTCCCGAACCGCTAATAAACTGTTTAGTGAAGTTATGAAAATAATAATAATACGTTTTTTTTTCAGTGAAATTCAAAGCCAAATCACATGAGTTGTGACCAAAGTAACTAATTTGCGTACAGTGTGTAATATGTTTTATCAGAAACTAAATTGTTTCACTCCTAGAAACTTCCCAGATTATTCACATTAAAGGTATAATATAAACTAAACATCAATCCTACACGGGCTGGCGGGTAATGATTGCTATTCGTCTCTTTTCGTGTTTGTAGTCTTTCGATTCTTGGATAGATGTTTTGTATAATTTATGTTGATTTATTTTCAGTCTAATTCATTAGTCTTTGGGCGATGAACGTCTCACTTGATGCTCGCAGCTTCCTACTGTAACCACCCACTACCTCCACCGCAGTGTGGTAACTGGTCATTTCATCGCTGTCACTACCCGACTCCCCTCTGCCTGCCTCATGTGCCTGACACTCCAGGCTTTCTGGTGTTACGTAAGTACAGTAATAGTGTGTTGCACTTGTATTTATTAATTTCCTGACCTTTATAATGAAACATTGTATTTTCTATATCCCTAAAATCATAAGATAGTGACAAACAGAATACCAATACATTTTTGTACAATAAGTAATTTTGAAATCTCTAAGCGTCGGCAGATCGTTTCTCTCTTTGTTTTTTTGCAAATGCTGAAACGTTCAGTTACATCCATTTGGGTTTTTTATTTTTGTCACCGGAAATCAGTTTGTGCAGTTAGTAACTGCTGTAAATTAGTACCTAACTATTGTTGTTTAGTACAAATGCAAAAAACTATTCCTAAAATAAATGAAACAGACAAAACTTGCTTATCTAACTACTGTAAATTAGGAATTAACTACATTAGGCGTATTCTTTGGTCGCCCCAAAACGCATAACTAGTTATGCTATCTACTGCGCAGTGCACATCTCTTACATTTGCCTTGTCCTTGTGCTTGTGTGGGGATTGCTGGCCCTTCGCTGGGCTATTTCGGCCGGAGCTGATTTGCTTCTTTCTTCTTCTTGGGGTTTCTTCTTCTAGTCTTGGTCTTCTTTCTTGTTCTAACTAATCTGATGTTTTTGTTTCTTCTTTCTTGTTATTCTTGTGCTCTTCTTGTTCTTGGTATTTTGGTTTGCTTCTTTTCTTCTTCTTGGTTTTATTTGGGATGAATTGGTTGTATGGGCCCTGTCTATCAACAGGACATTATTATAAATGGGTCAATACATCTGATATTATGTTCAGATTCACCACCCTATCTTTCCACTGTCTATGGTGAGACATGAGATGGACGTGGGCAGGAAACTTGCCCAGAGGGGCAGACTCATTGCTCATGTACGAACCCCTCACCCAGCACTACAGAAGCACGCCATCTATTGTCCTGATCTTACCTGCACCCAGCACCACAGCAACGCCATCTAGGGACCCAAGAGACACGAGTATGACTCGTCTTAGTTACCACTCGGGGTTTCCTTCTCCTATCCTGGTTGTTGCGTCACCTCCTCAAAGTCTTCTTTGTCAGCTCCAATTCGAGGAGGGCACTTGGCTCTGGGAAGTGACCACAGGATCTATCCTCTAAACCTACGTGCGACGACTACCTACAAATGTTCTACTACAATACTCAGCCTTACTCGTCAACCATCTCAGCTCCTACTCACTTAAGTACTAGTATCTTGTATTAATTTCCCGCGTCCACTTAGCTTCGAGATTGTTTTATGTTTTATTAATATGTATATATACTGTTTAATGTTTTGATTTAAGTTTGGTTAAGAGGGTAAATTTATAAGCTGAATATTTTTGTTAAGGATATGGTACTCTATTATATACAACGAAAACTCGCATCCTTTGTCTACCTTTTATAGTCCGATTGTCTTTGTTTTTTATTGTTGTTACCTGTTGGGATCTGGGTAGACGTATATAACTTTATATTCTAAATCCCAACTCGTAACAAATAGCGACCGTGACAGGACTTTGTTTAAGTACCATATTCTTCTCCCTTGTTACTCAGTGTTAATTATTCCTCCCAGTCACTTCTGTTTAATTGCTTTACGGTGGTTTTA
>NW_024722610.1:2518996-2604653 GCF_018991925.1 Homarus americanus | reverse complement strand
TGTCCCGAGATGACATGCCCTTAAAGGCAAAACTAGTTATTGTCTTTCCTTATTTGGAAAGTGGGCGGAGGTGAAGGGAAACTGTCCAATCACATTCGTCGATGCATACACTCTAGACAGGATGAGGCTTATGTGTGAAAAAAAAATCAATAAAATCACAAATTACACACGGGTTAGTAGATGTATATCACTTGAAAAGTATATTGTGTATAAAATTGCTTAGTTTGAGAGGCTTTAAATGAAATGGCAATCAATACCTACAGTACGTACATTGAACTGGGATTGGTGAAATTTCCAGCGACTCCTGAAAACTCTGTGGGCTTCACCGCGTATGTCCGAATGGTCTCTCTTTTGTTTCTGACTTGAAACTTATAACTATAATTTCTTTGGTATAGTGTCATAAAAGTCATTTTTATTCATAACAGATGTAGCTATGTTAATCTTTTTAATATGGAGACACATTTGAAAACAAATTCACGAAACCGGACGTAGCCGAAACATGGTCGCTGGCGACTCCAATAACTTTTCCCCGAGAAAGAGTCCGGCAGCCAGAGTTTCGCTGCGTACCATAATTATGGTATTTGTACCATAATTTGGTGTCTGTGTACCATGTGCCATACGCCGTGTACCATGTACAAAAAATTTTGATCAGATAGGGACTCGATTGTATTTCCACGCCCGTGATGTTAGAAAGCCTGTGACAATGGGTCCTGCAGGAATGCGGTGATGCCAGGTCACGAGAGGTGAGGTGTGACAAGGCCAGGGAGGCAGGAGCCAGGGACTTACTTGGGAGAGGGGTGAAGTGAGGTCACTGGGGTGTTATGACGGGGGAATATAAGCAGCAAGTTGCAGTGATGAATGTACCAGTACCTCTCTCTCTCTCTCTCTCTGTTTGAGTTTAACTTATGTTACCTTATTTATTTATGGACACAGGTTGGACGATGAGTGGACGTAGTAGCAGTGGCAAATATAGAATTTTAACAAGTATTCTCTCAGTACCGACCTGACCTAGATTGGAGAAGGACGTGCCCCTAAGTGCTCGTGTTAGTGACCATAGGAAATGGCCGCCGTGGATCGTTGTGTTGTGGGGGGAAAAGGGACAGTGTGTGAGGAAAGACGACCCCTTGCCACTCTGTTACGTCAGCTGGAGCAGTTGAGGAGAGAGATAGACGTTTTTAAAAGGGAGAACGAAGCCCTCAGGACTGAACTCCTTAACAGGACACCTGCGAAGGAGAGTCAGAAGGAGCAGGGGTGGAGAGTGGTTGTCTCCAAGGGGACTAGGGTCAGACTCAGGAAAGCTGACCAAAGTGTGTAGTGCAGTAACCCCTACCAAGTGTTGGAGGAAGCTGGCGAGGAAGAGAAGAGGCAGGACGGTGTGGTGCCAGGAGAGAAAGGGGCAGTTGTTCAGACCCTGCCCAGTGGTAAGGTCGTGGTAGTTGGGGACAGCCAGGTGAGGTTTTAGATAGGACTTTTTGTGCAAGAGATAGGAAACGTAGGACTAGGGTGTGTTTTCCTGGGACTGGGATAGGGCATGTAGCTGAGAGGATGGTACCAAGTCAGTAGTGTGTCTTCCTGTAAGAGATAACGACAAAGGAAAGGTTAGGAGTGAAGAACTTTTCAAGAGGTATAGGGAGGCGCTAAGGAAGGTTAGAGATAGGGGAAGGATCCCTATAGTATGTGGTGTCTTGCCTAGAAGAAGAGTTGGCGATGAATGGCTGTCCAGGGCAATTGCTATAAATTGCCAACTGGAAAAACATTGTGCAAGCAATGGTTGGGCGTTCATTGAGAACTGGCAACCATCCTATGGCAACGACTACCTGTACAGTCGTGACGGGGGTACACTTGTCGCGCGCGGAGGTAAAGACGTTGTCTGCCTCCCTGGAGTGTAAAATTGTCACTCCAAAGGGGGTGTTTCGCCAGTAGAGAGAGGTCAGGGTAAGTGGGAATCAAAAAACAAGCAGGTCCTGGGGAGTAAAATTGGTTACTCAGGACAAGGGGTAAAACAGGACCAGGGAAGAGTAGGTTTAAATGTATACTATACAAACAGTAGGAGCGTTAGAAATAAAATAGACTTGCTGAGAGCGGTTGTATGTACCGAGAATGTAGACGTCATAGCAATCACCGAAACTTGGATGAATCTGGCGAGCAAGAACTTTTTATTGGAGTACCATATAGAGGGGTAAAACCTTTTTCACAAGGACAGGGAAGGTAGGAAGGGGGGAGGGGCCGCACTCTTCGTCAGGGATACATTAAAATGTTGTATTAATAATTCAATAAAGGGTGAAATAGGAACAGAGTCTGTATGGGTAGAAATTGCAGAAGGGAGAGAAAAACTAATCATGGGAGTGATTTACAGGCCCCCAAGTCTTGGGAAAGAAGCAGCTCAGCCCATATGGCAGGAAATGAGTAGGGCAGCAAAATACAACAACCTGTGCATTATGGGGGATTTCAATTTCAGAAATATTGACTGGGACAACATTGTAGGTGACTATGAATCTGAAGATTTCCTAGATGCAGTGCAGGACAATTTTTCAAAAGAACTAATTTCAGAACCTACTAGAGGTGACAATATATTAGACCTAGTATTAACAAATAAAGAAAATATTATCAGAGATATCACAATAGGGGAAGAACTAGGGAACAGTGATCACAGAGAAATCAGGTTCACCCTAAATTGGGAAATGAAAACAATGACAATATGGTCAGAGTCCCAGACATTCGATCGGCAGATTATGAGAGGTTAAGAAGGTACCGAGGTGAGGTCGCCTGGGAACAGTCAGGTCAGTCCCCGGTAGGAGCGGGTGAAGTCACCGGCGACACAACAATTTATATTGACTATAATATATTCACTAGTATACTACGTAAAGCACAGGAACAAAATATACCATACAGAAAAATTAGGTCAAGTAAGAATGAGCCAAGATGGATGACCAAAAAAATTAAACATGACGTAGGAAGAAAGAAAGGAATTTATAAGAAATTAAAGGGAAGGGAAGAGCATCTCAGAAATAGGTATAATGAACTATCTAGGAATGTTAAGAAAAATGTAAGGAAGGCAAAGAGGGACTACGAAATTAGGATAGCAAGAGAATCCAAGGCGAATGCCAAGGAATTTTTCCAGGTATATAGGACAAAGTGGGGCTTTTAAAGTCAGAGAGAGAGGAAGTGATAGATGATAATAAGAAAATATGCAAAGCATTAAACAACTACTTCTTATGAGTTTTCACAGAAGAAATTCACGAGGAAATGCCAGAGGTGGAACTGATATTTAGGGGAATGAAGAAGAGAAATTAAAGAATATCACTATCAGAAAAGAGGATGTTCTTAAGAAGATAAATAAATTAAAGAAGACAAAATCCCCACGGCCGGATGAAATTTTCCCTCGAGTTTTGAAAGAGTGTAAGGAACAGATTAGCTGACCCCTCGTAAATTTATTTATAAAATCATTAAACACGGGAGTTGTGCCAGACTTGTGGAAACAGGCAAATGTAGTACCCATATTCAAAAAGGGAGACAGAGCATCAGCGTCAAATTACCGACTGATTAGTTTGATGTCAGTAATGGGGAAATTTCTTGGATCAATTATAGCAAATAGCATCCGATCGCATTTAGAGAAAAACAAATTAATCTACGACTCTCAACATGGATTTACAAAGGGAAAATCTTGTCTAATCAATTTGCTGACGTTTTTTTAGGAAAGTCGAAGATGCGGGCAGTCTGATTGAGATAAATGGAAGCAATGGAGTATGCTGTGCTGCGATGTTGTATGAAACCATTGAGGGAGTTGTGGAAGCCGCCTATGGTGTGAAGAAGGCGACGATGGGGTGTCCTCTCCATCATCTTACAAACACAGGAGGTAAGGCTAATGGGTCGATATTTCCCAGGATCTCCCGGCTTAAGGATGGGGGAAATAGTGGCATTTTTTTCAGTTACACGGGAGAACCCCATGTTCACAAGATAATATTATAGAGAACGAGCGACGAGCACTGTCAAGCTCGAACTGTGCTGGGATGATCAGTAATGGCAGGGGGAGGTAAGAGCAGCACGATCAACAGGCTCAGACGCATCGATGCGGGCCTGCACTGCCTCCTGCATCGGATCTGGAAGTGCCTCAGGGGAGGAAGCTCGTGCCCAGTCCTCCATTAAAGAGCAGGCAAGGGAGGAGGGGGTACTTATTATATCTTACATGGTTCTTCACACAGCTGGTGGAGTTGTTTTAATAACTTTATCTTTTACTCAATAAAGTACATGAGGATAGGACTCATCAGTAAAACCAGTTAGCAGATCACGTGAAGGTTCGGCACCCCAGCTTATTACATTTGATGATTAAACACCTTAACGCTACCTGGGGGTTAGTTTAGAGTGTTTAGTGTTCATGTGATCCCATTAGCTAATGATACAAAAAAATAATCTGATATATTCCTCTTCCTATGTGTAGTAAATAAGGTTATATCTGGTGTCTATAAACAGTTATGATAAAGTTTGGAACGTAAATATTCAGCCTCAGGCTTGGACGCATCGTTTCAACTCGTTTGCTTCATATTCACTGTTGTAATGTTTCAAAGTAACCGGTTTGGTTGGTATATTATGTATAGTTATATGCAATTACTTCTCGAAATTGATAATAATGAAAAAGTAAAATAAACTTGATATATATTTCTTATTGGTAATATCAAACAATAATTATATGGACTTTATACTAACACGTTCTCAGACTTTACGGTGTGTAATAACCATAATCCCGTCAACACTGGCTTTCAGGGAGTGGTTGGCTGATTTGAGCATTTGGCATTACTAAAACCATGCAGAGACGTTTTTAACGTTTAACTAATAGGTGGGGCATTTCCTTAAATTGGACTCCGTATAGTAGTTCTTGTGGTAATTATCCGGGACGTGATCGCCCGCTGTTTTTTCATTGAAATTTAGTTTAAAAATACACAGTTTTTCACTGATTTTATTAGGGTATACTGCATTATGTTGTGTAAAAATGGCTGAAATCATGTACTAACCTAAGCAAACCTAACCTATATTTTAACTCGCCTGTATCTAGAAAATCAAACATTTACACAAGAAAATACATAGTAAATAGAACTAAGTAATCAGCGTACAAAACTGTCTAGAAACATTCCCCTAATTACCGAAACTCTGACGGTCACTTCTCGTATATTAGCCCTCACGGTACATTGTTTACATTTGCCACATCACAGCTGAAGACGCAACAGCAAGTAATTTTTTATTTTATCCTCTTCACCGCTGATCGGCTCGTTAGCCGCTTGGGCGATCGGTCACGTCTCTCATTACTTTTCCTTTTCTTTTATCCTCTTCACCAAAAGATCGGCTCGTTAGCCGCTTGGGCGATCGGTCACGTCTCTGTTACGCACTGTTGGCAAGCACTGGGCATACACCGGCTCCTGAAAGTACCTGAACCCGCTCCAGTGTTGGTCAAGTCTTGTCTTGAAAGAGCTCACACTCAGTGCTGTCACAACACTTTCTGGTTGATTGTTCCAATAGTTTACAACCCTCACTCCGAAAAAATTTGCCCTCACAGTTTTCTGGACTTGCGGCATCTTCAACCTTGAGCTGTGACCCCTTGTGGGGCGGGAGTCCGCCAGCTCCAAGTAAGGACACTCGACTGAGTAGTGCCCCTTGAGATGCTTATACACCTCAATTAGGTCACCCCTTGCCCGTCTGTAGTATAAGCTAGGCAAGTTCAGGCGCTCCAATCTCTCAGGGTAGCTGAGGTGCCGAAGTGCAGGCACCAGTCTGGTGGCCCTCCTTTGAACATTTTCAACCAACTGACAGTCCCTAGCATATCTCGGGGACCAGACGGGGTGGCAGTACTCCAGGTGGTGAAGCACTTCACTCTTGAAGATCGTTACGAGGGACGGACCGTCTAGATATCTGAACGACCTTCTTATAAGACCCAATAATTTATTTGCCTGACTTACCTTCTTCTCGCAATGGCCCGAGAACTTCAGCTCATTGTCAACATACACACCTAGGTCCTTCTCACATTCAGTCTCAAATAGTGCAGTTTCTTCATCCCGTTGGGACATATGATACGCCTCCTTCCCGTTGGTACGCCCCAGGTGCATCCTCTTAGACTTCGTGACATTAAATCTCAGCAACCATTTCTTCGACCATTCTTGGAGCCCACAGAGGTCCTTCTGCAGCTCTTCACAGTCCGCTTGGTTCTTGATTATTTCCCGAAATAACGTCGCGTTATCGGCAAACATTTGTATGGAGGAGTGTACAACGTCAGGAATGTCATTTATGAAACAAGCAAACAAACAACAGTAGGCCCAATACACTGCCCTGTGGTACCCCACTTGTGACAGGTACGGATGATGATTTCGTGCCATTAATCACCACACACTGCTTGTGGTCATGTAGAAAGTCTTCTATCCACGCTAGGACATTTCCCCGAATTCCGTATCCTTCCAGTTTGATTTTCAGCCTTTCGTGGGGTACACTGTCGAAAGCCTTGGCAAAATCTAGATAAATATTTTCAATATTACCACCCCGTTCCAGAATATGGGTCCAAATATTCAATACCTTGAGCAATTGTGTTAAGCAGGAGCCCCCCGGCATAAAACCGCGTTGGCAATCCTTTACAAGGTTGTTTCGTAGTAGATGTTCCATTGCAGCATCTCTGATAATACACCTTTTCACATATCCGTTGAGACATTGTTACACAGTTCGAATGACAATCTAAAATAACTGTTCGTTCATGCTAACGGAAGTGATTGACATAAGTTATGAAGTTGACAGACGTGAACAATAAACCGACAGTCTACATATAGTTTGAGAATGTAACAATTGGAGAATGACATAACACCAACAGTTATTTTAAATTGTCATTTGATATGTGTTCTGTCATTCGGTTACGAAATTTGTCAAATAGTTATGTAACAATGTCTCAACGGATATGTGAAAAGGTGTACTCTCAAGTACTTTACATATTATGCTGGTCAGGCTCACCGGTCTATAGTTGTTCGTGGAGTGACGATCGTCCTTCTTGAAGATAGGACTCACATAAGCCACTTTCCATTCACTGGGGACCTTGTATTCATCCAGGCATTTACAAAACAGAATCTTCAGGAGCTCAGCAAGCTCGTTGCACAACTCTCTTAGCACTCTAGGATGCACCATGTCAGGGCCGGGACTCTTATGGACCTTTAGCCTTGACAGTTTATTTATAATACTCTCTTCTGTGAACACAATGTGTCAGTGCTGTGTCGAACCGTCTGTCCTCAAACACAGGAAGGTTAATTGCATCCTCTCTTGTGAACACCGAGGAAAAAAAAGCTGTTCAATGCCTCAGCTTTATCCTGGTCAGAATCTGCGTAACTACCATCTTCAAGCCTCAGGTCTGATACTCCTACTCGCGTTTTTAATTTTGACTTTGCATAGCGGTAAAACGCCTTTGGGTTTGACTTCACCTCGCTTGCAACCAGCCTCTGGAACTCCTTTTCAGCCCTTCTACATTCTATCTTTGCTTGGTTTCTGGCTGTTGCATACATCCTCCTGTCTTGCTCATCATTTGACCCAACCCATGTCTTGAATTTCTGGGTTTTCTTCTTAACATCTAAAATCACTTAATTTAAGAAATAGAATGATAAAAGACAGCAAATGAAAGTAAAAAACAAGTCATCCGGTAAATAAAAATGCTGCAAATTTCAAGTTTAACCCTTTTCGTATTGGCGGGTGTTCATAAATTGGATGTTCGTAAGTTGGGGAACCCCTATAGGTATTCGACCATTTCAGTTTACTACAACACAAAAATTGCTAAATGTGTTTGTGAGAAGTGTAAGAGGTATTCACAGCATTGATATTTATAAAACCAGAAGATAATCAGACAAAAACATTTATTGGAAAATCTTATATCTTGGGACTTAGTTATATCTGAGAAATATTACAGCACATTTATTATCAAAATTGTAGAGGGAATAAATTAAAGGACTGAATGCAGGCATATGTAGTGACATAATATTCATTACCTTTACATATTTTATTACATTGATGAACATTAGTATGACAATCTGAAACATTATATAAATGACTTAGTTACATTCAAAGCAAATACCTGTTACTTAAATCTTTAAATATAAAAATAAGGTCTGCTAAATATTAATAGTGCAACATGATTTGCCATGCAAAGTTTGCCCTGTTAAGGTGATTCCAGAGTCGGTAAGATCAAGTGAAATATTACATTAGCTGTGAATTATGAAACATGCTCATTTTTTAACTTAAAACACTGAAATACACTGTATCTATCTCACTAAACAACTGTTTATTGCAAAAAAAAAGGTTTGCAAAAGACACAAATAAAAGACAGAGCTTAGTATCTACAACTAAACGAATGTGTATTATACATACAGCCCAGGTACTTGTACATCTACCCTTACACACAACTCCTTACATCTACTTCTCCTACTTTCATTTTGAAAATTTTTTCTAAAAAATATACACCTCCCCTCCTTGTACATGGCATTGACCACAGTATCTAGTTAAATATTATCCTGTTCCTAGATGCTTACAATTTCAAAATACTGTGCCCCTTTCCTTATTATGTTCTAAACATTTGCTGAAACACCCCAATATATTTTTTTAATTTAATATACTGTAAAGCAATTTACGTTTTCATCTGGAGATTAATGCAAATCAAATTGATATTAGTAATCAATACAGGTTACAATAGTATCAGCTAAAATTATTAACCTAAAATTGTTAATAACTATACAATGTACTATGAAACAGAATTAGCTTTCATTGCCTTTTAACTGTGGGTTTAACTTTGAATTTGTTATTGAATACTGGACACTAAAAAGCACATTCTTCACTTCACAATTAATAATCATTTAAATTTCACCGAGTGTTTGACAGCAAAAAATATAATAAAAAAAATAATGCAGTGCACTGGAAATATATCAAAATTTCCCTCAATTCATTGAGCTTGCTGCAAAGTAATCAAAATCCTGAGTATTTACATCAAGTGTTTTATGAAACCAGTGATAGTAAAATTTTTAATCCTACATCACCTCATATGCTGCATCCCACAACCCGTGAATGAGAAGGGCTAGGTTAGTCGACCGTAAGTCACTGACTCAGCTGACAAATAGCTTAATGTACACCAAAGCAGAATTGTGACCTTGCCTTACCACAGTACTAAAGCTGTGTCCTGTGGGTTGGGAGTTCATAGCATTACCAACTAATCTATGGAGCTCATACTTACTTCATTATACTGTATACAGTATTAAATTCAACCATTTATGACCACAGAACAAATCCCTCTCCTGTATAAGTGGTACTGTATTGAGGTAAAAAGACTCAGCCAAAATATTAAATGGTTTCAATGGCATTCTACCTTATTTACCTAATGGCCAACCACTGAAGATGGCCTTGCTGAAGGAAGGAGGCCATTGGGATGTGTAGGATCCCTCCATTGTTCTTCATAATTTTGTCTAGGGCTATTTTGATGCCCACTACTGTACTATTTTTTATTCCAATGTTTTAGGTGGTAGGCCATTCCCCTTGTGAATGACATCACAAAGGAATAGCCCAGTTTCATATTTTCCATCGTTTTAAAGATTTTGAATGTTTCATTGAGATCTGCCTTATTGTGCCTTGTCTGAAGGGTTGTTAGTCCTATGGCCCTCTAAAAGGAAATGTCATGAAGGGTTTAAAAGAAAAACTTTCAATGATAAATGATTAATAACATTCACACTGAGAAATGTTCAATATGTAGAGGCACTGTACTGCATCAGAAAAAATCAGCATCATATACTGTACTTGGGATACATGGTAACCAATAAGTAGGTCAACTCTCAATTTAACATACAGTACTTTAAATATTGTAAAAAAATATGTCCAAATTTTTGTAATACCATAACTTAAAACTATACGGTATAAGCACTAAACATCGACTCCTCGATGCAATCTAAAAACTTTATCTACAAATAAATGTACACAGCTGGTTATCCAAACAGTAATTAATTTACTGCCACTACTTCTCCAAGTGACAATACATACAAGCAATAAAATATACATTAAGGCATTAACTGAAATAGCTGTATGAAAAATAATACAACCTTCCTATATCCTAATGTCTAATGTAGTACTGCAAAATGTACCATCCACAATAACATTATAAATAATACATGAACATTGAAAATGTGAAGAATTTGTGTCCTTACCACAGTACTGCCATTTTCTTGTACTATTCAATTACCAGCCAAATAAACCATTTGTTTGAAAGAAAGTGCCAGTTTCTGTAACATGTTAGTTTACAAACAAAAGTTTTTATATGAACTCCAATACACATATTCCTACATTAAAAAAAAAGTATATTGTAGATGCAGTACTGTAATAAATTTTCAAATCTCTCTTATTCCATTCATTATATCATCCCTACATTTCTCGTTTAAAAATTCCCTAACTGTTCTTCAATCTAACTTCAGGTCTCTTTGAACAAGTAATTTCCTTCAAAATGTACCTCCACCCTCATTTCCTTACCTCACATTCCTCACTTAATCCCATATTTACAAAATATCTCAGAAAATTCATACTAAAGCTTGTACTCAGCTGGCCATCTCTGTTTCATATGCACATACCTGTACAACTGTACAGGACATTTACACCCACCTTATAACTCGTGAGTACACTATAACTCTTCCCACTTATGACCATTTTTTTTTTATACATCAGTTTGGTTGTAATGCCCCTCCATTAAAACTTCTCATACCAAGGTACACTCGGTAAAAGAAACTACAGTACAGGTGGGGTCCAATGATTTTCCAACTGAACATTCCCGTTGTTTCGCGAGGGTTGGTAGGCCTGAATGCGAGACATTTCATACTTAATTTGGTAGGCCGAAATTAGCCATTTCATTGACAATATTGAATTACTGTACTGTACTTTGTTACAATATGACTGGAGAATGTCAGTACAGTATATCTAGATATGTTAAACTGTTATATTAAAGGTTCCACACACCGTGGACTACAGTTACCATGGAAGTAAATGAGTTGCCATAGAGGAATGCCTTACTGTATATGTTTGGCAAAATTAGTGGATAAAGATTATTTTGCAACTGAATTTCGAATCTGTATTTGTATTGCTACTTCACTTTGGGCTAATGCCACATTTTGTCATTCTTTATTCGTTTCGGAAAATATACCATGCTGTTCCGAAACATCTGAATAGTTCCACAGTTCATATAACATACACATTCTTTATGTAAAATATCGGGAAATGTTGGTAGCACTTATTACGTAAATAAAAATATTAGGCCGCTACAACACAATGTGTATTCAACATGGAGAAATGAGACATTGAGTTCTGATCAAGTTTCAAATTGTGTTGGTGTGGCAGCACTAACTCTGACTCGTTTGAGTGCCGATCACTTTTCAAGCACGAGTGGCCGAACCCATACACGTGCAGGGCTACCAATGTGAGGAATGCCTCAGTGGCCTTTTTGAAACACTTCGTTTGTAGTGTCAGTTTGTTTCACGCAGGAATTGTAACGATAGTTTTTTTACCGAGTGTACAACAATCACGCTGAAACACTCCTCCAACAACCCATACATACATAAAACTCTGACCACATGCATCCTCCCACTTGCATTCACATAAACCTACACTGTACTAATAATTCCTGTAACCATTTCATACTTACATATTTTCCCCTGTAACTTTCATCGACAAGAGAGAAAGCAAATTTCTTTAAAAACCTGTGTTTTAGACTGTATTTATACTTATTTAGTAAAACCATCCCTGAGTTACATATATTTACATGGAACAGCTTTACCATCTGCATTATGATTTATTACTCACCTTATTACTTCACATCCTCTTTAACATTGAACGACATCAATTGATCAACGCTACAAAATTATTTTATGGTTTAATTTTACATCCTACATGGGTTAAAGATTATCCGTCGGCTAAAATCTACTTAAAATATAAAAAGAAGGTATTTTTCTACAATATAAAATAAATATTATAATATAGTGTCCTTATAATATCCAACCCTAAAAACTTACTACATATAAGAGTCCATCTGAGGCAAACTTCCTACAACTGTCGGGTCTTGTCAGAAATCTTGTTTATGTCCCTACCAACAATTTCTTTCTAGTCAACATAAGACATTAAGAACTCATTACAACTACAGTATACCTAAGAGATATACACAAGCTTACATATACTGATGAACACTGACTAACAACAGAAAGAAAACACAATTTGTAGGTTTGTAATACAGTACAGTTCAGTAATACAGTATATAGTAAAGGAAAAAATAACTGGAGAATCATTGAATCCTCAAAATACTTTGAAACAAATATGTTTTGAGATATTTTGTGCAAATTGTGTTTACAAGATACAAACTCTTACTTTACTTTTATCCTCTTCGCCACTGATCGGCTTGTTAGCCGCTTGGGCGATCAGTCACGTCTCTGATTACTTTTCCTTTTCATTTATCTTCTTCACCAAAAGATCGGCTCGCGAGCCGCCCGGGCGATCGGTCGCGTCTCTGTCACTCACTGTTGGCAAATACTGGGCCAGGGTTGGCTAGGTTGGGCCATGATGGGCCAGGGTGGGCCATGATGGGCCAGGGTGGGCCATGATGGGCCAGGGTGGGCCATGATGGGCTAGGGTGAGCCAAATAGGTCCAGTTTGGGCCAAATAGGTTCAGTTTGGGCCAAATAGGTCCAGTTAAAGCCAAATAGGTGCAGTTTTGACAAATAGGTCCAATTGGAGCCAAATAGTTCTCGTTTGGGCCAAATAGGTCCGGTTTAGGCATAATAGGTCCGGTTAGATTATCGACTTTGGTGGAAAATTCGTTAATATATCCACAAAAGTCGATAATCTACTTCCCCGAAAATTCGATAATCTACTTTCTCGAAAAGTAGATAATCTACTCTCGCCACGCGTTCAACTACCACCGATCATAACAGCGGTCGTCAGTTGTGAGACGCCAGTGTCCTACCCTGGGACACGCCGTACAGTTATATGGTCCACAGTGTTTGTTGTATTTGATTGGGGATAATTATCTGGAATATAATTATCCCATGTTGGGTAGTGAACCCATGTAATTTGTTGGTATCAGTATTAACGTGTTGTGAGTGCATCTCGTATGTATTAACAACAGTCTAAGGTATCAGATGTAAGTTTGTCTTATAACTGTATGTAATGTCATGTACCATCAGTAATGTTGAAAGAAGTAAAAGTATCTGATTGGAGTGGCAGTTAAGAAAAGCCAAGGAGTTGATCCAGGTAACTGTTAATGTAAGGTACCACCAGCAGTGTTGTAAGAAGTAGTAAGAGTACAGTATCTAAGTGAATTGCAGTTATTAAGCCAAGGGTTGAGCCTTGTAGTTGTATGTTAACAACATCTTTTTCCCTACTTAGATTTCATATTAATAAACCATTTCTTAGAGTATATTTGGAGTGTTTCTTTCACCTCAGTATTACCTTTATTCTGTCCAAGTGACCCTGATACCAGAAATACAGTACCCATGTGCCTTTCCTTGCCATGCTACCAAAAGAACTGAGGTTATGTAGTGACCATGAACTGAAATATGTAGACAGAACAATTGAAGGAAATAAGACAGAGAAGTAAGAATATAAGGGTGGCCTCGGTGGTTCAGTGGTGGCAGCGTGCTCCCGCCCTTACAATGGTGGCATGGGTGGGATGTAATTTACATGGTATCAGGTCAGGAGGAATAAATGTGATACTGTGGGTATTTTTTTTTTAAGGGTGATTTGTATTAACCATTTCTCTGTACAGGTACCTAATAACCATTTCACTGTAACTAATGAATATTTCAGATTGCTAATAATTTTGTCAGTAATTTTCCAGTTTACAGTATAGTATGTAATTCTGTACGAATTAGTTGGAACTTAATTATTTCATTGGGTACTCATTTTGTTGTGTGGGAACAGAGTCAAGGAAATGTGCACAAAAAAAAAAATTGAAGTTTTGCGGAGAAGTTAATAACAGTTTAAAGTAAATACTTACTTGAAGTTAGGTTAGAACAATTGCCTCAAGGAAATTAGAAATCTTTTTAAAGTAAAGTGTACAGTAAAGTGCAGAAACATGAAATGTTCAGAGGATTAGTAAGTGTCTGAGAAACAAGGGTCAGCTACCTAACTTATATTTGTTTTGTATTCTTTTTGTGAAATCTCAGGAAAGTGTTAGTTGTATACCATGGTAATATTTTTGGGTGCCTTTCTACACTGATACCATAGCAACTGTTGTGACCACTCGAGTTAATACTTTGATATTTACAGACAATGAGCGAGCAGTGAACGCCTGCCGTTATAAGAGTATTGTGGGCAGCGTTCATTTCTGAGTGTCACCGGAAGGCCATAATTGTACTAAGGTTATGTAACTTAGTGTTATTTGAAATTGTGACATATATTGGATGTATTTGTTGTGGTTTCAAGTGGAAGTGTTTTAGTTCTCAGTTGACGTCAGTTTTGACAAGTGAATTTATTGGTATAACACGAGTTGTGTTATATTTCTTAGTACATTGTATTTTTGTGTTGTTTCTATTAGCTTCTAATTTTAGTACAAAGGGCAGTAGTTTCTAGCAGAGTAGACTTACAGGCCTTGTCAGTAAGTGTGTTTTATGATTTTTTGAGATCTAATACATGTATAATTTCAGCAATTGCATTGATGGGTTGAGGACTCTGGGGTGATATGGACATCTGTAAATGAACGCAATCTTTGAAAATGGATCGTTGAAAATACTTGTAAGGACCCCCAATTGTGCGTACAACAGAGTACATGTGAAGTGATAACAGTTAAAATCATTGCAATTGAAAAGACAGTGAATACTTGTTGAGTTCCGAGGGGACATTTCTCGTAAAGTATTACTGTATCAATTTTTTTTGTGAGCATGACTCTCAGTAATGGAAATGTCTATGGTTCTCTTTAAAGTTGGTTGATTTTCTAGAGTACAGTGTAATTTGGGAAGAGTTCATACAGGGTTGCACCATACAGAGATTGTCAATAGTAAGTACCTTGCCTTGAGTTTGCACAGTGTTTCTTGAAAAGTGACAAAAGAGTACAGTGATGTTTTTCTCGTGTATTGTTCAGTGAAGACCTAAAGTAAAAGTTCACATATCCAGTATTATCATTAGGGAAGTGAGTAATAATTTTGAACAGTATTTCAAGAGTTTGTGTGTATTAGAAGGTCAGTAAGGCAGTAATCCGATTGTATTTGAAGGTGTACACTGTGCCCGTGTTGTGTAGTTACAATGAGTTGTTGTGACCTCCAGGCATGATGGCCGTCACAAGGGGACAGTTCATGGCCGTCAGCTCAGAACCTGTGTCCGATGAGTTGATGTGTAGAGTTGAGAAGTATATGGGTGGAGACGTGTTCATTCACAGGAATGTCACCCATATCTCACCACCAGTTGTTTCATCAGGTGAATGGCCTGATGGACAGGGAGGTGTAGAAGGGAAGAAGAGTAAGGAATGCCTCTCTTACTAGTGTGAGACACTGGCATCAGTATTGCCGAGATATCTTTAAAGGGTTATAGACCTTTTAACTGGAATGCATTGGTTGTTGCTGTGCATGGTGATGAGTGATGTTTTGCATATTTGTGTTGCAATTTAGAAGTACAACTGGAAAGTGAGAAAATGTGTTGTTGCCGTGCATCAGTAAGTTGTGGAAAGTGAGTATGTCGTTTGCCCATGTGAGTGTGGAATGTGGTGCAATGGGAAGGTTTGTGAGTATGTAGGTATCTGTGAATTTTATTTATTTTTTTTTTTTCGGAGAGGGGTTGTCAATTTGCAATAAAGACATAGAGATTGGAAGATGGATTGGCAGTTATGCAATCATCTGATGGGTACCGGTTACTATTTGAGTAAAGATACCAGTTGTGAGTTCTCAAGTTTTGTGTGTTAAGTCCTAGCTAGGCTTCTTGTTGTGTATAGGAGTAGTGTTCGTGACTTTTAGGTGGGGTCGGGCATGAAGCATGTCACCGATTTCCGCTAAATGGCAAATGCCATAAGTACAGACAGTTTTTTGGTTTGGTTGTGCTCCCATAAGGACCGTTTCGTATTGCATTGTATTCTTGGGAATATCTCCGCTCGTTAGGGATCGCTCGAATGTTGCTGCCTCTCGCGAGTAGGACATCACTTTTTGGTATAAAGTCAAACAAATCATTCCTTCGGCTCGATAGGGTCCGTTCATCTATGTCCTAGCTTGAGAAGTCTAAGTTAAATTTCAGGGGTGTCGAGTAAGCATTTGATCGATCTCCTCAATGAAAATTTCCTTGATTTGAGAAGCTGTATCTCCAGTGTGTATTGTGTGAAAAAATTTTTTTTATGTATGTAACCCCATTTTTATGCTTTTCCTACATCAGTACATTATTCTCCTATGTATGTGTATTTACCTGTATTTTTTTGCTCTATTCAATGTTGTCAGTGATAATAGATTGGTTTTTTTTAAACTACCGTTTATTCCATGTATGTAACCATTGTGTTCTTGTTTTGTATATCTTTTTGTGCCAGATGCCTGTAATAGTCCTCATGTGTTGTTATGAGTGTATGTAGTGTGAAACCACGACCAAAGGTAACAGTTATTTAAAGAATCTGTGTAGCTACTGTACATGTTTAGCGAACATTACCGCATAATAAGAATCTTGGGGAAAGGGGGAGCTTTGTCATGGTCACATTGACTGCAGGTCTGTTTTAAACCTGTTGATTCTTATATTCCGCATCCGCAAAACATCCCTAGGAAGAAAAGCGTTTTTCCCTCTCAACGTTTTACACCAAGGCTCCCTCCGTAAGTCCCGCCTTGTGAACACCGTTGTCAATGTGTATATTCCACTTTCTCCTGGCAAGCTCAATCTTGAATTAGTTTATGTAAATCAACTTAAGTAATTCGCCAGACCCGTGTCAACTGAGGGTCATCTTTGAAAGTGTAACAGTTGGTTTGTATGTAATTTTTGTCAATGCGTGAGTAGCCACCTCTGGCAACTCACGGGTATAAAACCCCATGTGAGGAAGGAGGAACAGCCTCCCGTAACGCTTCTCCAACTTTGTCTCGGGTATGTAAGCGTGTGTTCCCTGCTGATATAGCCATTCAGTTTGACTTAGTCAATTTTATGAGTGTCAGTGTTCATGTTGTAACAGTGAAATTGTCATTTACTCAGTGTAAGAATTACTAGTAATATAAATGTCGTATGACGTTGCGAGACGAAAGATTTTGTGTAATTGAGTCATCGCCATGCTTCCCGTAACGCTTCTCCAACTTTGTCTCAAATCCAGTGTGTGGGTTATTTGAACACCCCACTGGCTGCCTCCCGGGGTCCGTGGATACCTAACAGTTAGCTGTAATGGACGATGTCGCCCATTCAGCAGGATTAATTTGCTCTATGCATCGTGGGGGGCTAGACCCCAGACTCTCGACCATGTGTTCAACTACCACCGATCATAACAGTGGTCGTCAGTTGTGAGACGCCAGTGTCCTACCCTGGGACACGCCGTACAGTTATATGGTCCACAGTGTTTGTTGTATTTGATTGGGGATAATTATCTGGAATATAATTATCCCATGTAATTTGTTGGTATCAGTATTAACGTGTTGTGAGTGCATCTCGTATGCATTAACAACAGTCTAAGGTATCAGATGTAAGTTTGTCTTATAACTGTATGTAATGTCATGTACCATCAGTAATGTTGAAAGAAGTAAAAGTATCTGATTGGAGTGGCAGTTAAGAAAAGCCAAGGAGTTGATCCAGATAACTGTTAATGTAAGGTACCACCAGCAGTGTTATAAGAAGTAGTAAGAGTACAGTATCTAAGTGAATTGCAGTTGTTAAGCCAAGGGTTGAGCCTTGTAGTTGTATGTTAATGACATCTTTTTCCCTACTTAGATTTCATATTAATAAACCATTTCTTAGAGTATATTTGGGGTGTTTCTTTCACATCAGTATTACCTTTATTCTGTCCAAGTGACCCTGATACCAGAATTACAGTACCCATGTGCCTTCCCTCATCATGCTACCAAAAGAACTGAGGTTATGTAGTAACCATGAACTGAAATATGTAGACAGAACAATTGAAGGAAATAAGACAGAGAAGTAAGAATATGAGGGTGCCCTCGGTGGTTCAGTGGTGGCAGCGTGCCCCCGCCCTTACACTATGATACAAATTTTCTGTTTTCTATGATAAATAGATAACCAACTTTCCCAGAAAGAAGATATTTCCCATTTTCTATGATACAAATTTCCCGTTTTCTATAACAAGTACATAACCAACTTTCCCAGAAAGTAGAAATATTTCACATTTTCTGTGGAAGTAGATTATCAACTTTTGGGAAATATTAACATATTTTCCAAAGTAGATTATCATAGAAAACGGGAAATTTGTATTACAGAAAATGTAAAATATTTCTACTTTCTGGGAAAGTTGGTTGTCTACTTATCATAGAAAACGGGAAATTTGTATCATAGAAAATGGGAAAAATCTACTTTCCGGGAAAGTTGGTTATCTACTTTCCCAAAAAGTAGATTATCTACTTTTCGGGAAAGTAGATTTTCGACTTTTTTGGGGAAATATTAACATTTTCCAAAGTAGATTATCAAAGAAAACATGAAATTTGCATAACAGAAAATGTGAAATATTTCTATTTTCTGGGAAAGTTGGTTATCTACTTATCATAGAAAACGGGAAATTTGTATCATAGAAAATGGGAAATATCTACTTTCCGGGAAAGTTGGTTATCTACTTTCCCGAATAGTAGATTATCTACTTTTCGGGAAAGTAGATTATCGACTTTTCGTGGTAGTAGATTATCAACTTTTGGGAAATATTAACATATTTTCCAAAGTAGATTATCATAGAAAATGGGAAATTTGTATTACAGAAAATGTGAAATATTTCTACTATCTGTGAAAGTTGGTTATCTACTTATCATAGAAAACGGGAAATTTGTATCATAGAAAATGGGAAATATCTACTTTCCGGGAAAGTTGGTTATCTACTTTCCCGAAAAGTAGATTATCTACTTTTCGGGAAAGTAGATAACCAACTTTCCCGGAAAGTAGATATTTCCCATTTTCTATGATACAAATTTCCCGTTTTCTATGATAAGTAGATAACCAACTTTCACAGATAGTAGAAATATTTCACATTTTCTGTAATACAAATTTCCCATTTTCTATGATAATCTACTTTGGAAAATATATTAATATTTCCCAAAAGTCGATAATCTACTTCCACGAAAAGTCCAAAATCTACTTTCCCGAAAAGTAGATAATCTACTTTTCGGGAAAGTAGATAACCAACTTTCCCGGAAAGTAGATATTTCCCATTTTCTATGATACAAATTTCCCGTTTTCTATGATAAGTAGATAACCAACTTTCCCAGAAAGCAGAAATATTTCACATTTTCTGTGATGCAAATTTCCCGTTTTCTATGATAATCTACTTTGGAAAATATGTTAATATTTCCCAAAAATCGATAATCTACTTCCAAAAAGAGTAAAAAATCTACTTTCCCGAAAAGTAGATTATCTACTTTTCGGGAAAGTAGATAACCAACTTTCCCGGAAAGTAGATATTTCCCATTTTCTATGATACAAATTTCCCGTTTTCTATGATAAGTAGATAACCAACTTTCCCAGAAATTAGAAATATTTCACATTTTCTGTGATGCAAATTACCCGTTTTCTATGATAATCTACTTCGGACCAATTTGGCCCCAGCAGACCTATTTTGACTTAACCGGACCTATTTTGCCCAAACCGGACCTATTTGGCCGAAACAGGATCTATTTGGACACTGTACACTGTATTACTCGAGTTTATAAAATAAAAAAACTGATACAAGTTTCTTACTGATGTAATTCAGACTGTTCTAACTTCCCCCAAACTTTTCCAACTTGAAATTTCTCAACATTTAGATAAAACCTTGTGAACATTAATATAATTTAAGAGAAAAGCCTTAGTCTTAAATAAAATTATGCACATGTGAGGTAAGATTTTTCAAACAAGGAATATAAGAGATATTAAGCTATAACATATGATGGTAATATGCCATGATGACAGAAACATTTTTTTAATTACTGGCAACTGGAGCACCAGCATCCATGTCAGATTACACTGTTGTTACGAACTTTTCACTATAGCTTACGAGGAAAACAATACTAGTAGGGCGCGGGATACTCCAAATAATTTGCACTATCAACTAACATATTTGGATATAGTGAGTTTGGATATACAAGTTATCAGATCGCAACAAGACAGTGTCAAACATTTCTTTTCTATTCAAATTCCCAAAAAGCTGAAGGCCTTTAATTAACTCTTAAGCTTCGGACTTGAGAATCGTCTCAAAGGGATTCGAGCTTCCCTGTGGTGGTGGGCGTGGTGGATCCTCTGTAAACAAATAAACTTCATCAGAACATTTTCACAGTGAACTGGGATTCAAGTGAATGACTTGAAATCCATCCAGAACAATAGAGAGAGTAAAACATTGAACACATACTGTAAAATTCAAATTAGTTATATATATCATGTAAATTATCAGCTTTATTGTATTTCACAATGTATGTCACGTATTAATGTAATAAATTTGTGATAAAGCTTCACCACACTCGCACTCAGTTTATTACAAAACCAAAAAGAAATTCAACAGGAAGAAAACATTAATGTGAAAAGTCAATCTTATAATGCTGGTATTATTATTGGTAAGAGGAAGGAGATACAAAAGCATGGTAGACCATTGGCATATTTACATTACACTAATTATCATATCACAAAATTTTAAAGTACTGTAACTACTTGCAAACTCTTCAATTACCTTGATAAACAATCCATTCTACTTTAAGCTGGCTATTCACAAACTGACCCAGAGAGCTATGTAAAACGTCCACATGTAATTTATCTACAAGTCTACGATCAGTTTAATATCTGTACATACAAGCTGTCTACTTCAATTAATTTTACAAATACAGGCAGCCCCTGATTTACAAAAATCTGAAGTTATGTATGGGGGTGTCCCACGTTTTGATTTGCATGTGAAATATCTGAAGTTACATTTTTTCTCACTGTCTTATACTTTTATTTATTTTATTTATTTTTATTTTATTTTTTTGACAGCATTGGAAGATGCTGAGGTGCTGACACAAGCATCTCAGGGATTCCCAAATCAGATCTGATCAGTTTATAAAGACAATTAAACTAAAAGCAACATACAGTACTGTACTGTACTTTACGTATTATGAAATGTTAAACTAAAAATAAAAGGCATGTAGTTTTAGTTATCATGGCTCACAGGATCACTATATGAAGCAGTCGCAAGGCACTGACTCAAGATAGTTTTACAAAGGGAATACTGTACTGATGTGTTTAGTATCCCAGAGTTTGATCTAAAACCGATGGAATGATTAAAATGCTAACGGGATACAGCAAGTTTAGTCCTTTTTCCTCAGATAAAATTTAATCAAATATTAAATCCAGTGAAAGTGAAGCACCTCAATACATATGAAGTGTATGTACAGTGCAGTAGACTTACTCTTGGTTTGTCAATATGAAATTAAAACCTTATGTCCTGGTTGGGCCTCACAGTCTTATCCTGCATCATAATCAGTTACTTCAAGGTGCTTCACTGCATGTACGTATGTTTATTATTAGCTTATACTCATTATATACACCAAATAATTCCATTAAAAACATGCTTTGTAATATTATTTTATTACATTTTTGAAGGGAGACAATTATATGAATGTACCTCAGCTTTTATAATGGAAGTCTACGGGAAAATATGATCTGATTTACGAAAGGGTTTCAGGAACAGAACTCTTTCATAAATCAAGGAATGCCTGTACAGTATAAAGATACAGTACAGAAAAATGGCAGGACAGGAGGATGTATGCCCGATCTAGGAACCAAACAAAGTCAGAGTGTAGAACAGCTGAAAAAAAGTTCCAGAGGCGGAATGTGAGCAACATAAAGTCAAACCCAAAGGCACTTTACTGCTACTCAAAGTCGAAATTAAAAATGTGAGAAAGTGTATCGGACCTGAGGCTTAAAGATGGTACTGTAGTTACGCAGATTCTGACCAGGTCAAGGCGGAGGCGTTGAACAAATTCTTTTCCTCGGTGTTCACAAGAGAAGATGCGAACAATCTTCCTGCATTTGAGGGCAGATGGTTTGATACAGTGCCGACCCGCATTGTGTTCTCAGAAGTAAAATGTCAAAGCTAAAGGTTCATAAGAATCCCGGCCCTGACATGGTGCATCCCAGAGTACTAAGAGTTGTCAACGAGCTTGCTGAGCCCCTGAAGATCCTGTTCTGTAAATGCCTAGATGAGCAAAAGGTCCCCAGTGATTGGAAAATGGCATTATAAGTGATTCCATAATGGAACATCTACTATGAAACAACCTTTTAAAGGACAGCCAACACAGTTTTATGCCGGGACGCTCCTGCTTAACACAATTACTTAAGGTACTGGATGTTTGGACCCAAATTCTGGAATAGGGTGGCAATATTGACAATATATACTGTACTATGATTTTGCCAAGGCTTTCGACAGCGTACCCCCATGAAAGGCTGATTATTAAACTGGAAGGGTACGAGATTCGGCGAAGTGTCCTAACATGGATCAGAGACTTTCTGCTTGATCGCAAGCAGTGTGCGGTGATTAATGGTACGAAATCGTCATGTGTACCCATGAAAAGTGGGGTACCACAGGGCAGTGTATTGGGTCCATTGTTGTTTGCTTGTTTCATAAATGACATGGTGGAATCTATACACCCCTCCATACAAATGTTTCCGGATAATGCCAAGTTATTCAGGGAAATTGAGAACGAAACAGACTGCGAAGAGCTGCAGAAAGATCTCTTGAGTTTCAAGAGTGGTTGAAGAAATGGCTGTTAACATTCAATATCACAAAGTGTAAGAGGATGCACCTGGGTCATACCAACAGTAAGGATGCATAACAAATGTCCCAACAGGATGAAGAAACTGCACTAATAGAGAGACTGAATGCAAAAAGGACCTGGATGTGTATGTTGACAATGAACTGAAGTTCTCGGGCCTTTGTGAGACGAAGGTGAATCAAGCAACTTATAGGAACGTCGTTCAGATATCTATCCAGTCCATCACTCGTAACTATCTTTAAAAAGTGACTTGCTTCCCCGCCCGGAATACTCTCACCTTGTCTGGTCCCCGAGATATGCTAGGGACTGTCAGTTGATTGAAAATGTCCACAGGAGGGCCACCAGACTGGTGCCTGCACTTTGGCACCTCAGTTATCCAGAGAGATACAGCAACTGCTCGCTTATATACTACAGACGGTCAAGGGGTGACCAAATTGAGGTGTATAAACATCTCAAAGGGCACCACTCAGTCGAGTGTCCATACGTGGAGCTGGCAGATGCCCGCTCCACAAGGGGTCACAGCTCAAGGTTGAAGAAGCCACAAGGGCAGAAAACTGTGAGGGCGAACTTTTTCGGAGTGAGAATTGTGAATTCTTGGAACAAAAAACCTGCCAGAAAGTTTTGTGACAGTACCGAGTGTGAGCTCTTTCAAGACCAGACTTGACCAACATTGGAGCAGGTCCCAGATATATTCAGGCGCCAGTGCATGCCCAGTACTTGCCAACAGTGCGTAACAGAGACATGACCGACCGTCCAAGCGGCTAACGAGCCGATCAGTGGTGAAGAGGATAAAAGTAAAATGTAAAAGTAATGGCACTACAAAACTCTTTGAAACGTATCTGAAATTCCTACATATAAACCCAGCTTCTGCACTGTAAAAAGTGGGATATTGATAAGATGGGCATCCCACTACAAACCTTGTTTCAAATTTGCTTGATGGTAACAGGGGCCTCATGCCATCAGTTAGTCACAGTCAACCCACACAAGCATGGAAAACGGCAGTAAAATTGTGATTGTGGTGGTGGTGATGATGATGATGTAGTACATGGTTGGCCACTTAATGGAATTTCCTGTACATCTATTTAATATAATTTCATTAAATCAAAATAATTAACACCATTCTCAAACCCATGGTTTTTTTTTAAATTAATGAGGCATAGATGATCACTTGTTCAATTGATCACTACGGTGTGTTCATACTGCTTTTAGCTGAGTCACTAGATTATTAATTACGTACTCTACAACAGTGTTGCACAATTGAATGATTCTTCCCTGAGTTCTGCTGAATTTTGCAGCTTGCATAAAAACTACATTTTTTAAAAAGCCCTAAAGAAAGTGTACATAGGTTAAACCACCTTTGTACACTTTCTTTAGAGCTTTTTAAAAAAAATTAGTTTTTGTGCAGGCTGCAAAATTCAGCAGAACTCAGGAGAGTCACTCATTCTAGGATGTAAGGTGACTGTGAAATTCCATAATAACAGACCTCAGGCCATATGTGCAAAATCAGCCAACCATTAAATGTCTTGAGAAGAAAGTTGGGAACAACTCTTGTAGTGTGAGGTAGCTGCCCATCCTGCATATTTACTAGAGGATTTTGAAGACTGGTTTATCGAGGAGCACAATTCTGGAATTCCACAGCTTTTGGGGGGAATTTGGGAAGAAATTAAGATTTTTCACATTATCTGTCAAACTCTGCTTAACTCAGGGAGAGAATTGAGTAACTAAATTGATAAGGATTCCTGTCAGAGTGATAAAAGTACTGTATTGTAATGAGGACTTATCTAAAAGCGGTGAGACACACAATGTTGGTCTCAGTGTAAATGTAATCCATGTCCGATTAATTTCCAAAGAACCACAAATTAGGGAGTAGGGTGAAATGTATCGATTTAGTAAAATTTTAGTAAATTACAATGCATAAATACTGTACAAGTGTGTCATTATTTCATGGCCCAACCTGTACCCTTGTCAGCGACTGAACTAAGTACTGTGAGATAAACTTTATGTACTAGCCAATTACTTTCAGCATACAGAGGAGGGTTTGATAGACTACTTGATGTGTAATATGGCTTACTATCTAAACGTATGATGAGCATGTATAATTTTAGAAGCACACATGAACTACGGATCTTCCTACATAAGTTTGTACTGTACTGTATGCCTGTGCATCTGTTTATCTAGCCCTGTATGTCTTGTATCTCTTTCAAGAAACGAGATTAAAAATACAGCTTTACATAAGCAAAATAAAAGGTGAAAAATATCCAGTACTGTATACCCCCTTGTACATAAACTCATGAAGTACATAAGGTGGAAATTTTGTATGTTTATACTAAAACAAAGTAAACACATGAAAGAATAGAGTAATTTCATTTCTTGTTAATATTCCAATAAACTTAGAACTTTGTATCAGAATAACTGTACATCTCATTTGTGAATATTAAGACTATACACTACCTGCAAATCATCTTAGTGTGTAATAACTGCAGTACTGTATACGTATTTGTAAATGTTCATGCCAATAGGTTTTTCATTATGGGTGGATGCAAAGGAGCAGGGTAAAGTACATGCATACTTCTGTACAGTTTTGCCAAGCCACAGTCTCAATTGTAACAACTTGGAAAGTCAAGAGCTAATTGAGTGGAGAATAAACCGAATTCTAAATCATGCACTAATCACTGAAAAAGAAAAAAATCAGTATCACGTGCTTCCTGGGGGCAATAAACTAGAGCCCCTTCCAAAATTCAGTGGTAGGACCGATGGGCTATGGGACACTTGGGCCACAGATGTTTGTGTCATGACCCCCAGACATTTGGACCACATGCCATGACCCGAAAGTGCCTAACAACAGTGACCCAAACGTCCGGGTGTCATGTCCTATGATCCAAACATCCATGGCCCAAAATTCACCCAGGAACCATGTGCTTCAGGATGACCCACTTGACATCACTTGCTTCTTAAGAAAATCATTATATAATATTCCTCAACCATAAAAATAACATCTGTTTATGGGATCATTACATCACATTCCTCAAGCATTTTAATAACAGCTGTTTATGGGACACACAACATTCCTCAAGCACTGCAAGAACAACTGTTTATGGCATCATTACACAACATTCTTCAAGCCCTGTAATAACAGCGGTTTATGGGACACATAACATTCATCAAGCACTGCAATAAAAAGTTTATGGGACATTAAATCACATTCCTCAAGCACTTCAATAGCTGCTGCATGCAAGGAAAAGTATGAAGCACTGTAGAGCTCTTCAATCATCATAATACCTGTATATATCAACACTGGCCTGCAAAGTTTATAAATTTTTCAAGATAACATATACATGAAGTTTGATATTCTAAATACTGTACCAAGTAACTTGTCAGAAATAAAATATTACTCTCCCATTGTCAAGCTGTATAAAATTGTCTGTTCTACTATGCTGAAGGAGACATCATTCCTTTAAATGACCCTGAAACAATTTAAACCTCATACAAGTGATTAATAGTAATATTAAAATAGTCAGGCCTCTGTTGTCAATACGTATTTAAAAATAAATAAATTACATAAGGAGTTTAGTGCAGTTTTGCTATGGACATAATAAAAGGTGACCACGTGCATTCAGAAAGCTCACTTTTAATAATAATAAGTGAACTTAGGTGTTTAATATTAGATTTGAAACTGGCATGTCAAGCAAAATGTCTTATATTTTGCTTATTACTGTGTTTCCATTCAAATACTGTGGAGCCTCGCTAATCCGATGTACAAAGTGGGTAAACTACCACTCAATAACAATATATTCTCCAACTCCAGTAAACCAATACAGTATACTGTTTAGACCTGATCAAGTTTTTGACAGTTGAAAAACTGTTAGTGAGTGGTGACTATAATAAAAAATATATATACTGTACAATACCTGTACAGTACTGTACTGTACAGTACTGTATATATTCAGTATACAGTACTGTAAATGTAAATCAATACACTTTGTTTAAATATTTCCCAATAGTGGGTCATAAATTTTCAAATGTTGTTTAATGCAAACTAATTTACACCTAAAAAAACTTCTCAATACTCAGGGGAAAAAGCACTCAAGGTACAGTTGCCAGCAAAAGTTCTCCCACAGCCCTGCTACACAGGGCAACTGTACATAGATTAACCATGTGGGTTAACATTAAGAGTGCTTCCAGCCACTAAACTTTGCTTCAACATTCCTGATAACAACTAGATCACCATGACTGTGCTCATCCCCTGGTCTCTGCTGCATTTTCTGGGCTGGTGCACTTAAGCAGTGTACCAGGATCTAATTTTCCAGTGGTGATTGAAGGAGGGGGGGGGGCGGTGGGGGATCGGAGGAGACAGCAACATCCCATTTTAGTTTTACCCGACAGGTACCATCAGGTAATCGTGGCTATACCACACAAGTGTGGAATATGGCCGTAAAACATTGATGACGATGATTCCATTAATTTGATCTCCCACTGATTACCAGTACTGTGCATCTTCGACATTCCCATTTATGTTATCATCATCATCATTCATCATCATCATTTTACAGCCATTTTCCACACTGTTAGCAGCTGGTGGGTAAATGTAGCAGAGACCAGGTGGTGGGCACAACTCTGGTGACTCAGTTGCCATCAGGTATGTTGCAGCAAAGTTTTATGGCTGGGTGCCTTTCATAATACACACCCATAGGGTGACCAAAGACTACTTGCCTACATCAACATATCAGTACATTTTCCTCTATCAATGTCTTCCAGCTAACCTTCTCAGCTTTCTCAACTTCAGAATTTCTCCAACACTTTGCCATTTTACATCTCCAACTCTCAAACTGATATCAAATGTCTGGGCATCACTTTATGGAGAACTTTTAACACTTTTAGCAGCCCAACACATCTGCAATTACACACATTTTTACCACTAAAGCATTTTCTAGTATAGTATATAATCTAAACAAGTTAAGCACATTTTCTATCAAATACTGCACAGTACTTTTACTCCCTCGGCTCCCACTCTGGTTCGGGGAGAGATTGGGACTGGTACCACAAAACAAGTGTAGTTAGTAACAGTAAGCAAAAATATTCTACACACACACATTTCTCCATATCCATAACTTGCATACACAATATACAAATAATCACTAACTTCTAAATGTGGATTCATAACACGTCACTGTGCATACTAATAGAGATTGTCAGGTTTGTTCATGCTTACACATTCACACACAAACAACTTCACAGTACATTATCATTTATAAATTTTCTATCCTTTTCTTGAATTTTTTAACATTACCTTGACAAGATTTTGCCCCCAAATGAATTGAGAGAAATGAACTAAGTTCCTTCGACTTTCATAGACATAAGCGCAAAAGAGGATCAAATTAAAACATACTACATAGCTGGCATCGGATTAGCGAGGGAAGACTACAGTGTGTGACCACTTGTATGAATGACTATAATACTAGTGAGTGCCAGGCGCAAATCATGTTTTGTTTAATTCATTGCTTAGCACAGGCCAATACGAGTGAGTCATATCCACCTCTGTAAACCACTGAGTAAGAAGTATTCTACCACTTTCTATTTTTCAAGCGACCAGCCTCTTCTTCTGGTACAAGATATTTATGGAGTGGATTCTCTCCAATTCTTCTTACATCATCTTGACCACCACCATTAGGGCTGTCACCTGAGGGTAAATGTCCGAAAGGGAAGACTGAAATTCTGTAAAGGGGTCAACCAGGGGAAAAACGGTGAGGTGCAGATGCTAGATTACCGACTGGCTTAAAGATGAGCGACAGTTAAGAAGTATACACTAAGAATACAGAACCAGATCTTAACTTATTGATCTAAAGTCATATGACGGTTGGAACATCAGGAACTGCTATAGTATAACATACTGGAAGTTCAATAAGTTTGCAAACATAATAAGGAGTGTGTGAAGACTGCAATGGTGAGCAGAGAAAGCCAAGCTGGATAGGTAAGTTATAGTTAGGATTTCCCAATACACAGTGGGAAGGATTGAGGACATGAATGGATTGACCTTACAATGAAGTCCTAGCGATGTGACAGGTTGGGTATATTAGGCCTCAATACCTGCCAACATAACTTCTATAATTAAACACACATATAAAACAGTATACCTGTACTTATATTCAAGGCAGACTATATAGTTGATTCTCATTTGGAATGAAACTAAATGAACACATGACTGCATAATGGATATAATGGAACCTTTCTGTAATGCAAGTACACCACCGATTTTCCGGGAATTGATGGTCCGGCACCGACTTCAGCCGGACAAAATGACGCGAGGGCACTTAACTTCCTTCCTTCTCCCCCTCCCTCCCAGCCAGGGTGAAGGTAGTTTTAGGCTTAAAGTTTTTATCTTATAAAATGTAACAAACTAAACTTAGCAGAATATAACTTGCAATGCTCGAATCCTTGTAAGATAGTGATTAGTTTGAGTATAAACATCACATAGTTTGCACAAGAGATAAAACTTTTAGTCCTTTAGTGTAGCACATTTGAGTACAAAGTGTGTACAGTATAGTTTCGGTTTACGCAGTCAATTAAACCCATGAAGGTCCGCGTAAAACGAGAAACGCGTAAACGAAATAACAGAACATATGGGATTAATTGAAATAGAGACTGGGCCGACCCCCAGATTACCCTTTTTCCGACACAATACGTACGTTGTAATAAAATCAACATCTTAATTTTATGATGGTATGCACAAACAATTAATATATAAGAGAAGTATCAATAATATTAGGTTTTTTAACACTTACGTTAGTAGAAGAGATGGCTGGGCACACGGGGATGGGGGTTGGTTCCGAGGCAGAGGGCAGATTATTAGCCCTCACCTGTATCACTTGTATCACCTGTATCACTATCCACCACAGAGGCTAGCAGGGCCTCCTTGTCAAACCCCTCAAAGTCCATATCCTCACTATCACTATCACTGACTTGGGCTGGCTGTGGTGGGTGGCGGGTGAAGAACTAGGTAATGTTTTGTTGACTGGGCAACCTAGCGCGCACCCTGCCCGCGCCGCTTCCCACGTAAATGATGGAATGTACAGCGTAACTAATAATTGCCGCTTCTGGCCAGGTGCCGCGTAAATGACCAACCGCGCAAAGGAAATCCTCGTAAATCGAGACTATACTGTACAGTAACATGTTGCTCAAAATTATGGCTTTTTCACATTTAAATTACATTTAACATTTATTTAATTTAAGTTTCTAGTAGTCCATGGTGCTTTAGAGACACAGGATGTGTTTAATTAGTGAATCAGAGATGTATTGTTGAATTATTATTACCTGACCTCGGTTGGTCCTGCAAAACGAATAATCCAGCAAGGCTTTGGAACCAAGGGTGCTGGAAAATCGGTGGTGTACCTGTATATAAATTTTTTTTATTCCAGCTCCCGGTTTATAAGTAAACTATTTCCAATCGATATTAGTTGAATTCTTCTTACCTAGTAAAAAATATAAAAGTACGTACTGGTACTGTATGTCCTTTCTTCTCAGTTGAAACATTGGCCTTATTCAGACTTTCAATCCAAACAGCTACAGTACAGTACTTTTATAAACACAAATTTTATAAATGGATATATTTCACTACTAAAATATCATCCATAGTGTTGCTCTTCATTTTCCTAGATCGTGACTGAAGCAGCCTTCTCATTTAACTTTAAAGTAGGAGACGAAAATTGGACATTACATGGCAGGAGGTCCTTGCCATACAGGGGTGTAGCAGAAGGCACAAGTTTTGTGAGGCCAGGAAATTGCCAGTCATATACAGGGTGAAAGTTAACAGTGCTTATATAATACAGTAAATGTACAGGTATATTTCAATGGCAGACAAAAGAGTTGTACTGAAAACTTAAGGAGAAAAAATGTTCGAGAAACTACAGTAGATAAACAGATGACTCAGTCTAAAAAGTAGATGGCAATTTCTCCATTGAAAGCTTATGAATGAGAAGACTGCCAAAGTTATTGAATTATGTAAAATTAATTGTCTATCATAATTTTCATATTTTTGGCCATTGGTCACTCGCAAGGTCTTTTCATTCATTTGTGAAGCATGAACTATTTTTGTCCATAAAACCGAAAGAAATACCAAACCCTAACAATTTTTAAGACATAAGTGTTAACCCTTCCTAAGTGAGATACTACTCCCTAGGTAAAAAAATAGAATAAAATAAAAAATACACAGCCTAAACTCAGATCAAAAGATAATATCACACTGATATTTAACTCTCCAAATTTTTCTGGTTCCAAAAATCAAAAACAAAAATTCTTAATTTTTATAAAAAAATCTTAAACAGCTACAATAACTTAAAAGTATAAAAGTCACACAATAATTGGAGAAGCCCAAAGCAAGATACTGAAAAATAAAAGAACAAGCAAACACATTCAGGAAAAACATCTATTGAGTAATGCAAACTAGAAATGTATGGCTGTCATCATAAAAATAAGGGAACTGAGTTACCCAAAGCATAATACAGATGCAACAAAGGAACACAAATATGCAAAATTAACTAATCTACTCGGCTATACTTCTACTGTCATGCTGAAGCAAGTACCAGTACAGTGTGGTGTACATGTTCATCACCTCCCTTTTTGTCAACACCTGTACTGTACCAAGTTTATCACCACTTTCCTCATAATCACACATTACAGTGAACCCTCACTTTACGCGGTCAACTGAACCCACGGCGGCCCGTAAAGCGAGAAACGCGTAAAGTGAACAACATAACATATGGGATTAATTGAAATAGAGACCGGGCCGACCCCAAACTCCACTTTTTCCCGACACAATACATACGTTTTAGTAAAAATAACATCTTAACTTTATAATGGTATTCACACACACATAATATAGAAGGGAACAATCAATAAGAGAATAATATACTGTAGGTTGGGTTAGAAAAAAACAAGGTTAGGGTTAACACTTACGTTAGTAGAAGAGATGGGTCGGCGTACGGGAATGGAGGCTGGTTCCGAGGCAGAGGGCAGGCTACTGGCCCTCAGGTGAGTCTTCATCACTGTCATCCACACTTATTAGTGCCTCCCTGACAAATCCCTCAAAGTCATCATCACTGTCTCTGTCTCTGTCACTATCACTGGCTTGGGCTGGCTGTGGTGGGTTGCGGGCGAAGAACTCGGTAATGCTTTGCTGACGGCTGGTGTTGATGTCGTGATACACCTTGATGTAGGGCTCCATAGTCTGCAACAGCTGGGTAGTGAAGAGTTCATACCGGTTATCGTCAGGGTCGTCGGAAAGGAGGAGCTTGAGTTTCTCAACACATTCGATGGCACCCCTTAGATTACTATGCAATAACTTGCGTTCTTCTTGGGATGACGCACCGCCTGCCTCTTCACTGACGTCATCATCATCTAGCATCTCGTCGGCAGTCACATCAGGATCCCCTATCACCTCCAGGATGTCGTCGTTGGTGGTCTCGGAGAAGCCTGCAGCTGTAACAATCTGCGCAGCTTCTCTGGCAATGTCCACTGCTACTGCAACAGTCTGAACCTCACCAGTCACAGAATTACTCTGCCTCCCACCTGGAATACCTTGCAACACATGTCTCCATGCGTGGCGAACAGTTGCTACAGACAGCTGATCCCATGCCTCCACCAAGAAGTCCACAGCTTTCTTGACGTTGAATTTTCTCCAAAATTGTTTCACAAGTACTTCTTGCTCTGCAAACTGTTGTTCCTCGTCGTCTTCGCTCTTGCTATCGGTGTCACCCAGGTTACGCAACTCATCCTTGGTGTTGGTGTAGTCGTTCAGGAGCTTAAATTTCTTTGCAGAGAATGCAGCTTTCACATTACAGATCAATTCTTGGTCCATGGGCTGTATTAATGACGTAGTGTTGGGAAGAAGGAAGACCACTTTTACGTTGGGGTGACGATCTAACAGTAGGGGCGAGTGTCCTGGTGCGTTGTCAAGCAGCAACAAAATCTTGAATGGAACATTGTGTTGCTCACAGAATTTCTTCACGTCAGGAACGAAACAGTCATCAAACCAGGAGAGGGACAGAGTAGAGAACATCCACACCTTACGTGCGGTCAGCCAGTGGACATTTAGCTTGGTCATGTCCATGCTCTTGGAGGCGTGCGGCTTGCGTGCTGTGTGGATCACTGATAACTTGAGCTTACAGGTACCGGAGGCATTGGTGGTAAACAGGACGGTGATGCGCTCTCTCTGCAACTTCCGGCCCCGACACTTGCTGGCATTCTTCACAACGAAGGTCTTGAAGATAGCTTTTTCCAAAAAAGACCAGATTCGTCCATGTTAAACACCTGGCCGTCGGTGTACTGTCCTTCCTCCATAATCTCACGTAAAAACGGAGGAAATTCCCTAGCCGCAACACGGTCAGCAATAGCTTCTTCACCACCAATGTTGATGTTGGTGATCTTGTTCCTCTTCTTAAATCTCTGCAACCACCCAGAGGAAGCATTAAAGGGTTTGGGCTCTGCAATTCCCATCTTACGTGACACTGCAGCATACAGTTTACGTGCGTACTCCTTAACTGAGCGCGTGTCCACCGCCATGTTCCGTCGCGCCTGACAAATCAAGTAGCTCACAAGTAATTTCTTCGTCTTGAGAAGCACCTGGTCGTGGCAATACTTGATCATAGAAGCACCTGTAGACTTTGTGATGTTCATGTGCTCCTTTATCTTGGCTGCATCCTTCTTAATTGTCCTGATCGTAGACTCGTTAACACCATGCTGGCGCTCGAGATCAACCTGTCTTGTTCCTTTCTCCAACTCTTGGATGATCTTGTATTTAATTTAGTAGCTTAAGGAACGTCGTATCTTCTTTGGCTTAGGGCGGCTGGGTCCAGGTAATGCAAGGTTTCTTTGTGGTGGTGGTGGTGATCCGGTGGAAGCCATTCTTATGGAACAATGGATACCGATATACACGGTGTAGCCGGGAGGGGTGTAACTGACGCGGGTAGGTCAAGGAGCTTGAATGCTCCCGCGGCGGGGCACGTCATAGTACATTAAACCAATTACAGCTAGCGGGGGAGGGAGGTAAGGATGCTTGGCCCAATCACAGTCCGATACGTCATATGACGTCACCGATAATGCAACAAAGACATACGCTGCGCAACCTACTCGCGCCGCTTACCCAACATGGCGGGATGGCGGGAGAGATGGCGGGAGGTTTGAATCCAAAAATGGCGCGGCGCAAGAGGACCGCCAGCCGCTGTCCGCGTAAAAGGGTACACACACCACGTAAAGTGAGCATTCAGTGTTTGGCAGGGTACCGCGTAAACGTGGAAACGCGTAAAGTGAAACCGCGTAAAGCGGGGTTTTACTGTAATTGCTTTCTCTTGTTTTATTCTAATTATTAGCACATCATAATATCCTGACCAAAAACTTTATATGAGTAAATATATATGCTAAAAACTAATGTATAATAAATAAAAATCAGGTTTATAAATCTAAGAACCATAAAAGCGCTGAGGCACAAGCTAAAATATAATCAATAAAGACAAACACGAATATACTAACCAGTTTCATTCTGCACCACCACGACACAAGCAATCCATTCCTCCAGTGACACCTTATTGTCTCGGTCCACATCACAATAGTTAGTGATTTTTCGTCCACACTTCTTTAACTTAGGATTACTGGAAAAGAAACAAGATTACAGTACAATTATTTTTAAAAAATGAGTTGTATCAGTCCACGGACATTGGATTAGCTTCACACACCAAATCTAATCAAATCATAAATATACAGTATAAAGACACTGATCTTCCATCTGAGAAAGTTGTCACAAATGATAAACCCATACTGGTACTGTAGTAGTTCGCTTTTGTTTGCTTTTGTTTCTATACATAGTGATGGTAGTTCTCCCCAAAGGGCTTGGAATTACACATAAGTTTCCCAAAATTTGTGATTCACTCTGCCTGGGAGTAAAAAATACCTCTCCCACAGTCCCTGCATAGTACCATGAGAAGTTAGAGAAGATTTTTTAAAAAAATACCCATAGACACAACTTCAATGTGGTTACCACATCCCCCCAAATAATTAAGTTGTGGGATACAGAACAAATTGGTGTCCAATGCAAATACTGAATCACTAACAACTTAGATACATGAAGAACACTGAAAATTTCCTGAAAAAAGTAAGGAATGATCTCTGAATAATAATACAGGAAACTCAAACCAATGGGGGTCAATGATGCAGTGGTTCTCACCTTTTCAAAAACCTCTTGGCCAATCTTTTCTCCTTCTTCTCCAGAAATTGGTTATTATTTCTGTCAAGATTTCGGAAGTGATAAGTAGCAGCAAACTCCTCCACTGACTGTGTAGTTGAATCTGCTCCTGTACTCCTGTCATTAAAAACATATGTCAAATATCCTGCATACAGTATAAAATAAAAATATCTATAAATCAATGATAAGTAAGACCTCCCCAAGTCAGATCATATGGGACTCAAGGCTGTCCAACTTATCTAGAATTCCGACTTATGCATAACCTCCCACCCAGATGCTTTCAACCACCATTTTGCTGAAAAATCCCTTCCAAAAACAATATTAAAGCTACCCATATCACACAGTAATGCAGAAGGAACAGCAAAGAAATTCCTTTGGTTCTTGAAGCAGAAGAGAGAGGATTCGATGAGGAATGGGGACGGACGTGCATGGGTTATATACAAAGGGAAGGCAGTGGGGGCAAGTGCGTCATTACAGAAACCATGTCATCTCTGACCACACCCAACAAAATACAATGTATTTAGTAAACGAGACAGCTGCTGAGAAGGGGGGGGGGGAGGCCGGAGTCACTATGAAAATCAGAGACGTTACCCAGAACAAATTTAGGCTTGAAAGTCATGTACCACTTTAATAATGACATGTTCCTTGATGAGAGAGTGGAGTTTGAAACCCTACTCAAAGTACATCATCCCGATATAGATGTAGAATTGTTGTACAGTACAAGAAGAGGAGAGTCGACCCAGAGTAATGCGAGTTCTTTATAGACGGATGCGGCTCATTTACGAACCTTTCTCAAGCAACTTACAGACGCTACGCTGAATATCATAGCCAGTAAAGTGAACCAGCTGATCGATAAATATATACCCAGGACCAAACCCAGTGCGGTCGTCAAAGTTAAGAAGAAAACTCAGAAATTCGAGATGTGGGTTCGGAAAAATGATGATCAGGGCAGGAGGATGTATGCCAGATACAGGAACCAAGCAATGTCAAAGTAGGGCGGCTGAAAAAGAGTTCCAAAGGCAGAGTATGAGCGAGGTCAAGTCAAACCCAAAGGCATTTTACCACTACGCAGTCAAAATAAAAAATGTGAGTAGGTGTATCGGACCTGAGGCTTGAAGATGGTAGTTAGGAGACTCTGACCAGGACAAAGCGGAGGCGTTGAACAGATTCTTTACCTCAGCGTTCACAAGAGAAGATGCGAACAATCTTTCTGTGTTTGAAGACAGATGGTTTGACACAGTGCTGACTCACTTTGTGCTCCCAGAAATGGGTATAAGAAATAAATTTTCAAAGCTAGAGGTTCATAAGAGTCCGGGCCCAGACATGATGCACCCCAGAGTGCAAAGAGAGTTGTGCAATGAGCTTGCTGAGCCCCTGAAGATCCTGTTCTGTAAATGCTTGGATGAACAAAAGGCCCCCAGTCGCTGGAAAATGGCTTATGTGAATCCTATATGCAAGAAAGGCGAATAATTATAGACCAGAGAGCCTGACCAGCATAGTGTGTAAAGTACTAGAAAGCATTATAAGAGATGCCATGAAACAAACTTGTGAAGGACTGCCAACGCGGTTTTACGCTAGGACGCTTCTGCTTAACACATTTACTCAAGCTACTGGTTGTTTGGACCCAAATTCTGGAACAGGGTGGCAATATCGATAATACAGTACTGTATATACCTAGATTTTGCCAAGGCTTTCGACAGCATACCCCATGAAAGGCTAAGAATTAAACTGTAAGGGTATGGGATTTGGGGAAGTGTTCTAGCATGGATCGGAGACTTTCTGCATGATCGCATTGTGTGGTGATTAGTGGTACGAAATTGCCATGTGTACCCATGACAAGCGGGGTACCACAAGGCAGTGTATTGGGCCTGTTGTTGTTTGTTTCATAAATGACATGCCGGAAGCAATATACTCCTCCATACAAATGTTTGCAGACGATGAAAAGTTATTTAGGGAAATTAAAAACCAAACAGACTGTGAAAAGCTGCAGAAAGATCTCAGTGAGCTTCAAGAGTGGTCGAAGAAATGGCTGCTAAGATTCAATGTCACGGAGTGTAAGTGAATGCACCTGGGTCGTACCAATTATAAGGAGGCATATCATATGTCCCAATAGGACAAATAAACTGCATTAATAGAGACCGGATGCAAAAAGGACCTGGATGTGTATGTTGACAATGAACTGAAGTTCTCGGGCCATTGTGAGAAGAAGGTGAATCAAGCAACTTGTAGGAACTTCGTTCAGATACCTAAACAGTCCATCCCCAGTAACTATCTTCAAAAGTGAGGTGCTTCCCTGCCTCGAGTACTGTCACCCCGTCTGGTCCCTGCGATATGCTAGGGACTGTCAGTTGATTGAAAATGTCCAAAGGAGGGCCACCAGAATGGTGCCTGCACTCCGACACCTCAGTTATCCAAAGAGATTAGAGTGCCTACAACTGCCTAACTTATGCTACAAACGGGCAAGGTGTAACCTAATTGAAGTGTATAAACATCTTAAAGGGTACTACTCAGTCGAGTGTCCATTCCTGAAGCTGGCAGGTGCCCGCCCCACAAGAGGTCACAGCTCAAGGTTGAAGAAGCTGCAAGTCCAGAAAACTGTGAGGGCAAACTTTCACAAAGTGAGAATTGTGAACTCTTGGAACAACCTGCCAGAGAGTGTTGTGACGGCACCGAGTGTGAGCTCTTTCAAGACCAGACTTGACCAACACTGGAGTAGGTTCAGATACATTCAGGAGCCAGCGCATGCCCAGTACTTGCCAACAGTGTGTAACAAAGACGTGGCCGACCGCCCAAGCGGCTAACAAGCCGATCAGTAGCAAAGAAGATAAAAGTAAAAGTTATTAAAGCAAATGAATCTTGAGGTGGAGGAAAATGAGGAACTGCTTAGGCTTACAATATCTGTATTCACACTTACATTTAGTTACTTATATTTAGTAGGCACTTAACCCCTCGGCTTCGGGCTATGGTCAGTACCCCCGACATGGGTATACGTATTTGGGAACATTTAAAAAACAAATAAAAAGCAATTCTAGTTTACAAACTGGCCATGCATGATATAAACAGGAAATAAATATACAGGTTGGCAACACTGGGGCTAGGAAGAGTCGAGAATGTTCGTGAAGTGGCATATGTATGACACAATAGTATGAAGCAAACAACAATAATTTGTAGGCAGTATGAAGTACAGGACACTTGTTTTACTATGGTATTACTATTTACACTATTAACAATCATTATTATTGCTCCAGTAATTGATCACATTACTAGACTTGTGCTTGGGGGGGATAGAAACACATGTGAAGTGAGTCATCTCAGTTACCCAGAGAGATTAGAACACCTGCAACTACCTAGCCTATACTACAGACGGACGAGGGATGACCTAATCGAAGTGTATAAACATCTCAAGGGACACTACTTGGTCGAATGTACATAACTGGAGCTGGCGGACGTCTGTCCCACAATGGGTCATAGCTCAAGGCTGAAGAAGCCACAAGTCCAGAAAACTGTAAGGGCAAACCTTTTCGAAGTGACAATTGTGAACTCTTGGAACAATCTGCCAGAGAGTTTTGTGACAGCACCGAGTGTGAGCTCATTCAAGGCCAGACTTGACCAACACTGGAGCAGGTTTTGATATATTCAGGAGCCAGTGCATGCCCAGTACTTGCCAACAGTGCATAACAGAGATGTGACCGACCGCCCAAGTGGCTAACAAGCCGATCATTAGCAAAGAGGATAAAAGTAAAAGTAAAAAGTAAGACCAAAGGCGAGATGCTTACATCACAAAACCTGGGAATCTACTGAGAAGAAACTGGGAGGCTCTCATGTGTGAGTGAATGAAAGATAAATACCTACTTGGCAACATAATCTAGCCAGGCCCGCCCTTTTTATTCAAATACTCGTAGGCCCGC
This sequence comes from Homarus americanus, assembly GCF_018991925.1. Classification (NCBI taxonomy): domain Eukaryota; kingdom Metazoa; phylum Arthropoda; class Malacostraca; order Decapoda; family Nephropidae; genus Homarus; species Homarus americanus. Next base: position 2,565,618 of record NW_024722610.1, on the reverse strand, counting down.
AAAAGATCAAAACGTCAAGTGATGTGACCCAAAGCTCTACAGACAAACGTCACAGGACGTGACCCGAAGGCCATAGGTTAAGTCTGTCTGATGTCGTAAAAAGTATTCCACTTCAGTCCAAACTCCTGCCATATAACATTCATGGACACCCCAGCATCAATTTTGTCTCATATCTTCAGTGTCTTTTCAATTGGTAAAGTTCTGAGAACCATTCTTTCTCCTCCGTTGATTCTCATTGCTGTTATTATACCTTTACTTGCTTTAGAGAACATATTAATACACCAGGGAAGCACTAAATACCCCCAAAAATGCACAGAGGAACAGTGGTCACAACAACAAACACTGGGAGCGGACTTCTCTCCCAACTGCCACCCCACAGAATCCACCCTAAGTCAGAGCTGGTCCAACTTATGGGGGTTTCCGACTCATAGAAGGCCGACTTAGAGGGGTTTTACTGTAGAAATAAAAGTGACTGCTTCTTATGATGAAGGTCTGAAGAAAACTGAAGAAAAATCCTAAAATCTAAGCTCTACCCTTGATACTTTTGGGGTAAAATCATACATTGTCTTCAGATTAGAAGAAGAAAAAAAATATGTTGAACATATTTAGATTTGGATTTTAACGTCCATTGATTATGAAACTTACACAAAGTAGTTAATTAAATGCAGTCAAAAAATTACTGTCACACTTCCCACAATAAAGCCATACCTCCCCACATCCCTGGAACAACACACACACACCTCATCCCCAGAGCCACACCTCCCACATTCCCAAACGTCACGCTTCCCACAATTGAGTCACACCTCCCACAAAAGGGTAACATCTCCCACATCCACAAGGCCATATCTCCCACATCCCCAGCGCCACACCGTCCACAACAGAGCCACATCTCTCCCACCTCCCACAATAGAACCACACTTCTCACAATAGAGCTACACCTCCCACAATAGAGCCACAGTTCCTACATCCACAGAGCCACACTTCCCATATTCCCAGAGCCACACCTCCCACAACAGAGCCACACCTCCCACAATAGAACCACACCTCCCACAATAGAGCCACACCTCCCACAATAGAGCCACACCTCCCACATACCCAGTGCCACACCTCCCATAATAGAGCCACACCTCCCACAAAAGAGCCACACGTCCTACACCATCACCTCACCTGTCTCCACCTTCCACCTTATTAAAGAGGAATTTCTTCAGGTCCAGAATAAACTTGGTCTTGGTTTCTCCTGTACAACCTGAAAAGAACAAGAGCAAATACAATAACAATTACACAAAAGAATAAGACGAAGAGAGAGAGTCTTTCTAACATAGGCTCTTACAACACAGATCATATTTTTATACTTTATTTGAGAAGTTATTATTACCAATGGTATTTATAGATACAATAGTTTTTTTTATAAATATAATATAATACATTTTTTAATCTATCCTAAGAGTAATATTAAAGATATGGGAATGTTGGTGGCCTTAAGAGCAATATTGTACTACTTTACCGTGACTTTACAGAAATTGCCCTCTTTCTGTATAAGAGTTACCATTGATATGTAAATTATTACGTCATGCTTCACTGTCCAATTGAACTTTGAAAGCAAATTTCTTTTAAACAATCTGGAATTATTATCGAAACAGAACATTTCCACTTTATGTTGAATACAATGCAAAGAAAACTATTATGAACGAATATATAAGTACCTATACCGTATTTTTCCTTCAATTACGTATACAGTATTGTGTTAATTGTACAAAACAACAGAATCTAACCTGGCCATTCGCGTGCATGTGGCATTGGTCGCGAGCAGTCAGGAGTACCATTCGTCACCCCAGTACCATCCAGACTGTTCCCTGTCCATTCATCAACACATAAACAGATATCTGGAAGGAAATTTAAGATATGAGAATCGCCTGAATATTAGACATCTCAGCTAATTTCACCTTAAGATTAGACATCCTGGATTAATTCACCAGAATATTAGACACCCCTGATTATTTCACCTAAAGATTAGACACCCCTGATTACTTCACCTAAAAATAGCCATTATAATGCTATCTGAGAGGGGTTAGTTTAGATTAGGTTAGGTTAACATTAGGGTGGTTGGTTAATCTTCATGTGAAATTAGCTAGGGTGTATATTCTTCAGGTCTGAGAACACAAACATTTTTCAAATAACAGTTTTATGTTCGGACTTTTTCCTACTGTAATCACTATCGTCGGACTTTTTCCTACTGTAATTACTACCGATACTGACAAACTCATTGTAAAGATAAAACAGCAAACAAGAAGTAAATGATAATTAATAAATTGAATGAAATAAATACATATGTTAGAACAATAAATACAGTGGCATAACACCCCTTTCCCCAAGCAGCAGAAATTAACAACGAAGAATACAATCAACCTTGGTTATGTTAAAAATTACTTGGCCCCAGGTCTTGCAATCAACCATGTATATGCTCAAACAAACAAACAAAAAAAACATTACCTCTATAGCACTGAACACGCTCGTATTTCCCATTGGGCTGACACACAGGGATAGGGATGCTGTTGTTGCCTGCACTCTCGGCCTCTAGTATGCTTTGCCGGTCCCGATTACATGAAGGCTTGGGTCCTGTAAATTCATGACGAAGTTAGACACGTACAGTTTTCGCCTTAGCTAGCGATGCAGCTTTAAAAAATATTAAAAACCTAAAATAAACACCTGTAAAATATTGAAGTTAACAACTACATATTTTAACATTAATATCAACACACTAAATATGACTATCTCTCGCAATAATAAAAATGTCCAAGCAATATAAATCTGACACACACACACACACACACACACACACACGTGAGAATATGAAAGACAGAATTTTTACAGCTTACAACTTGAATTATCACCCTTCATTGTGGATGGTAGCTGCTAGGGTTTGGCGTCTATTGTGAGGCGGTTCTCAGTCATGGCGTGAAGAAAATGAAGGAGGGAGGGCGATGGCAGAGAATGAAAGAAGATAATGATAGACGTGTGATTAGCTGACACATAGATCAAAAGGTTTCCTCTTCTTGTGCTGTTTCCTCCTCGTCTTATTATTTTCTTCTTCCTCTTGCTGCTCCTTTTATTTTCCACTTCTTATTTCTGCTTCCTTTTTCTTTCTTATACTTCTTTGCTTCTTTTTTTTTATCATCATCATCGCTATTATTATTAATATTAATATTGTTGTTGTTGTTGACGTAATTCCCATGGCTTTGAGATATTAACTAGGAAATTTTTATCGAGACAACTAACTGTTCTTTTCACATCATTCTAATTTAGAAGCCAAACAGTCGTGTATACCCGAGAACAATACTGAACGGTGGACGCTACTATAAATGAACACTTGAACTGAACAGTCACGGTTATAACTAGTCACTATCCTGTTGAACACACTGTTGTTTTCATAATTATGAACACAGAACAATATAAGAGGACATTTTCAAAAGTGTCGGCAATGATACGATAAGTCAAGCAAGGTAAAGGAGAGGAAGTATCATCATATACTGTAACTCCCGGTCTTTCAAAAAATTACAGATTGGATAGACTACTTACGCGTGTCATTGGGGGAGCTTGACCGGCAGGAACCGTTTCTACATTTGCTAGCTGCAATAAAAGACAATAATCAATAAGGACAATAGACGTCATTAAAAACGTAGCTGTTATTTTGATATATGAAGGTGTTTTGCGAGGGAGCGAGGAGTTGTATATTAAAATGTGGGTGTTGATGTGCGTAGGCTGTTGCCGCTGTACACGGTCCCTGGCGACACCTCAACACTAATGCCAATATTGAACCCTAACCTTTCATTTAATCCAACTTGGCCATATAATTCTTTTAAAATTTATCACACATGAATAAGCGTAATAAAAACAAGAACATAGGTAATATAAAAATTACTGAGGTAACACATGAAAATAAAAATAAAAGTTCAAATAAAAAAAGTTGAAAAGAGGTAACCAATAAAAGCGACATGTATTTTTTGGTCTAGCCACACCAAGGAATACAGAGGAAGGAAGTATGACTCCCCACCCCTCCCTGATCATTTTCCTGTTTACTTTTTCAATTGATAATGAAAAAAAAAAGATTCATAGTCCGTTTTAAAGTGTCTTGCTCACATGAATAAAGTGAGTCCATCGACCTGAAATTAATTTAAAAAACCACATCGATAGCAGCAACATCTTTTAATAGAGGCTACAAAAACGATGACATATAACATCCCCCCCCCCGTCTCCCACACCCCCATCCTCAACTCTCTCCTCATGTTCACATCCTCTCTTCCCTTCCTTTACGGATAAACTGACTGACCACACACACACACACACACACACACACACACACACACACACACACACTCAGCCACGTCTGGTTGAAAATAGCGCATCACCAGGTGTTCGTATACCACACTCTTGTCCCGGCCTCTGCTTGCTTGCGTCTTATAGGTGTGTATTATTAAATGCCATGATGATCGACTGCTAGCGTAAACAACCAGATGTTAGTGGAGGCCTGTGTATGTGTGTGTGTGTGTGTGTGTACGAGAGCGATATGTACAACTTGACAAGAGGACTGGCAATCTCACTCATGTCTCTAATCCGTCACCAACGCGGCAACAACATACCGCCTCCCACTTTCCGCTTTATACAAGGAACCACCCAAGCTTCGCCTCCCAGCACGTTCGATGACCTTTCCGCATCACCCCCTACCCTAAAAAAAAATCTTACCGAAAAGCCACGAAAATAATAATAAAAAAAAACAGTGTAAGCAAATATGTTGTTCCAGGTGGCGGTGGAGCAGTGGATATTAACCCACATTTTCATCGAAACCAGAATATGTTTACATTTGCCTAATATGAACGCACGGTGGCCGGCCAATGTATAGCAACACCAAGACTAACACACAAACACATAATCAAACAAAATCACAGCAGTACCAATATAACAAAAAAAAAACAGCAAAACAAAAGAGTACACAAGGAGAAAATTTGCACAGTTTCACCAAGACAGCAAAACATTACAGCAACGCTAACAGCAGCAAAACGGGAATGAAATAGCAAAACAAAAGCACAGCGAAGTATTAGTCTTGGGATGATACACAGGGGGGTGGTCAGGGGTTGGTTGGTTGGGGTGGATAAGTAGGCTGGGGTTGGATAAATGGGGTGGGATGTGTGGTTGGGTTGGGATGGTGGAGTGGATAAGTAGGCTGGGGTGGGATAAATGGGGTGGGATGAGTGGGCTGGGTGGTATCTACGCGCAAGAACCACAACACGACCCGGGTGTTGGCTGGGCCCGCTACGCCAGCACCTCCGACAAAAATGTTTAATAATGATGGTGGTGCTGGTGAGGATGGCGCCGACACTTGACCCTCCCTCCCTCCTTCGTTCCCTCCCTCCCTCCCTCCCTCCTTCCCTCTCTCCCTTTCCTTCCCTCCACATCCCTCCTTCCTTCCCTCCGCATCGTTCCCTCACTCCCTCCACACCCTACCCCCCTTTCCTTCCCTCCTTCCTTCCCTCCGCATCGTTCCCTCACTCCCTTCCTCTCCTTCCCTCCACATCCCTCTATCCATCTAAACTCCTCTCTTCCCCTTCCATCTGTCTCTCGTGTAAAAAGGAAAGGAGAGGAGAGCAGGGAAGGAAAGGTAGGGAGAGAAAATGAGGAAAAAGCAGAGAGGGAAAAGTAGGGAGAGAAAGTGAGGAGAAAGAAAGGGGGGGGAAGTTAGGGAGGAAAAGATGGGAGAGAAAGTGTGAGGAGAAAGGAAGCAAGAGAAAGGTAGGGAGAAAAAGTGAGGAGAAAGTAGTAGAGGAGGAAAGGTCTCGCAAGAGAAAGTGTGAACCCTACATAACCCAACCCTTGATTGTGCTCTGCGTCGTGTGGGTGTCACTGTAGCACATGATGGTCTACAGTTAGCCAACCCTCTTGAAAAGGAGCACGCACGCATACGCACGCACGCATACGCACGCACGCATACGCATACACACACACACACACACACACACACCACAAACGAAGACACCCTCGCTCACCCACAAACGAAAACACGCACCATAACCTACAATCCACAAACAAAACACAAACATCATCATCATCTGGTCGAACAAAACACAAGAGCAGCATCGTCGTCATCATTAGCGGTTTCGGCTTGTCTAATTAACAACGGCTACTCATAATGACGACAACGCGACAAGACGCACGTAGTCGAGTGAGGTACAAGAGGGGGGGGGGGGAGGCTTCCTACCTACTGTATCTCGCCCCACGGCAACTCATCACTGGCCTCCCGTGTTTATCTGGGCGGGACGCGAACCTGTAAAACCCCCCCTCCCTCCATCCCTCTCCCACTCTACCCCCTCTCGTCTCCTCTCCTATCTTCTCCTCTCTCCCCTTCCCTCCCCAACCTCCAGACGGCCTTCATCTTACTGTTTATAAAAACTGACATTGTTAGTGATTTTTTTTTAAAGTAAAGAAGAGAAAAGGTTAAAATATTGAAAGGGTAATCAGTATAGATCATTGATTAAGGGTATTAAGCACAGGGGTGTTTGTGATTTACGTACAGCTAGATTTCAAGTACAGGTGTTGATGTAGCTTCCATATACAGGTATGTATGATTAAGGTATAAAGTATAGGTAAGATTATACAGATTCAGGAACGTATGTAGTAATAGAGGTTTGAATACAAGTTTAAGGAGAAAGCAGTTACAAGTACAGGTGCTGATTTAAGTAGAAAGTGAAGTTAAATATAAGGTTCAGGTATAATAATAAGTACAGATACAAGAATAAAGTACAGGTACAGTATAAAGTACAAGAATAACGAACAAATACAGAGCACAGGTACACACAGGTACAACATTGGTTACCAGTCTATTGGCCAGATTGTGTTGTCTGCGGTGAGGAGAGGATGACGTCACATTGTTTACAAACCCGTCTTGTTTACCCAGATGGCGCGTTGTTTAAGCAATTGTTTTAATGGTTTGCTTACTCTGAGCCCTTGTTGATGGTTTGTTGTGGTAAATCTGCTTACCAGACGGGGATCCCTGTTTGGTGCCGGTGGCCAGCAGCTCACGTCACCTTTGTTAAATTTAAGACCTTGTTGCTGGCTACTGGAAGGGACTCGTTTAGCATCTCGTTAAGGGCTTGTTGCTGGTTACTAGAAGGAACTCGTTTAGCATCTCGTTAAGGGCATGTTGCTGGCTACTGGAAGGGACTCGTTTAGCATCTCGTTAAGGGCTTGTTGCTGGCTACTGGAAGGGACTCGTTTAGCATCTCGTTAAGGGCTTGTTGATGGCCACTGGAATGGGCGCTATTTTATCTTAACCAAATCCAGCTTAAGCACTACTTAATCTGATCTCCCTTGATAAAACCTAACCTAACCTAACCTAACTTCTCTCATTAACATTACCAGGTGAGGGAAGTAGTGTGAGGAGAGGAAGAGTGAGGAGAGGAGGTGAGGAGAAAGGGGTGAGGTGAGAGGGAAGATGTTAGGAAGGGGAGGGGATGGGAGGAGAGAGAGGGGGGGAATGGAGGTAGGAGTAAAGGTGAGGGGAGGGAGAGGTTAGGGGAAGGAGAAGTGAGCAGGAAGGAAAAGAGGTGGGAGCAGAGGTGAGGGGGGAGGATAGGTGAAAGGAAAGAGAGTGAGAGGTGAGTAGGAAGGAGAGGTGAGAGGTGGGGGGGAGGAGGGTGAGGTGGAGAGATGAGTGTGGTATCATTAAATAAGTAACTTTATGATCACTCACCGCTGAAACCTCCTAACCACCCCCACACCTCTCTCTCTCTCTTCTGACTCCTCTTTCCTTTCTCTCTCCCCTATTCTATCTCTCTTTCTCTACCCCCACCACCCCCTCCACACACACGAATACATGTAGTACAAAGAGCGAGAAATAAAAATAAAGAAAAAGACAACGAGAGAGAGAGAATGAAAGAAATAATAAGAGAGGGGGAGAACGAAAGAGAAAATGAAAAAGAATACGAGAAAGAGAACACACACACACACACACACACACACACACTGTTACGACCGTGTCGTATTTTTCTATTTGTTTTTTTATATATAACATGCTCCCATGTTGTTCCATATTATTCCTGTAATGATGTGTTAAATTTACTATTATATATTGTAGTCACCTTACCCTGTGCTGTTAAGGTTTTAACTGTTATTATTTGTTCAAGCCCATCTTATTTCTTTATTTAGTATTGTAACAAGTATTCTTTGTTCTCTAACGACCATCTGCATCGTTAAACGACCCACCGGCGGGTCGCGTGGCGGGAGCCGACCTTATATATAGGACCCACCAACTGACGGAGTTAGTTCAGTCCTCTTGTCATACAGACCACATCCTTTGAGTGTCACTCGTCACCTGTTACTTATACTTAATTTATTTGTGTTGTTCCTGTCGCCACCAATGTGATATATCTATGTGAGTACCTATTTATGTCTGTTTGTGTCCATCAGTATTTGCTTAGTTGTATTCAAGTAATTCATGTTGTTTCACGTTAGTTAATTTCAGTGTTAGTTTATATGTTTATACAGTGTTAACGTAATCCAATGCTTTATTTTTATTCTTCTGAGGTTTCGATGTTTAGTATCACTTGTCTTAAAAGTTTCGATGGTGAATCAATTTGTTGTGACAGCCTACGAGGCTCTTTATTGTGTTAATATTTAATTAATTATATTCTTAAAGGTTTATTTTATTTATTTTTATTCTCTTTTAATTTACTTCACTTTTTTGTTTGGTTGCGCCTAGAACCTGGATATTTAAGTAAATTAAGAGACGGCGTAACAACACACACACACACACCATACTTCAGTTACAGTGAACAGAAAACGTGCGCTGGAGATGTTTACCGTCGCCTGTCTCCTTGCTGGCTCACATACTTGACAAAACTCCAGCACCCGAGGAATGCGCACCAGCCAAGCTTACTCGGTTTACATCTCTTAACTAACTAATCTGACTTTCTTATTAATCTTACACTATTATCATATTTTATTATACTTATTATCTCTATTTTTATGTGCAGAAAAAAATAACAACTCATGGCTAATGTTTTGTTTTGATTAGTACAGTTTGTAAGTAAAATGGAGACGAAATATTTGCTTGTGTTGCGACTTTGATGTTGTGACATGGTGGTGATGATGTATAGTGTGTGTGTGTGTGTGTGGTTATGTGTGATGATGATGGTGGTGTTGTGTAGTGGTGGTGTTTACTTTGGTGGTGGTGTAGTGTCACTATAAGTTTAGTGGTAATGATGTGTGTAGTGAGGTGATGATGAAGATGATATTCCACGAAGATGATGATGAGAGTGGCGACAGAGTGTGAAGAAGGAGAGACACAAGACGATAACGACGGAGGCGAGGTCAGTAGCGGCGTCAGTGAGCGTTGTGAAAGGCGAGAGAGACTGACGACCACAGCCCATCATATATATATACAGAGGCGAGGCAACACGTCCGGAGGGTGGTGGTAGTTGGGTGGTAGTTGGGTGGGTGGTAGGTGGTGGTGGTGGTGGGTAGGTGGGTGGGTGGGTGGTGGTTGTTGCTTGATATGTCGAATATACTGTCACTGGCTTTTGCTTATCTATAATGCCAGACGATTTTATACAGCACACAGACGACCCCATACACAAGGGGATTTAAGACGAAGAAAACTAACTTGACCTAATGTTACCAAATTTAACCTAACTAAACCGAATCTAACCTACCTAAACTAACTTAATTTAACCTACCTAATTATATCTGTCTAACTTGCCCCTGTCTAATTATGTTTCGATTGCCTCTGTCTAATTACTTGTCCCCCTCCCCCCCCGCCACCACGAGAACTATCGTGTTTGACATACAACCTCTTACAGAATGGCTTAAATTGGGCTACCGACGTCACTGAAGACAGGGAGATGTCACTCAAATGCTTAGATCTAAATGCTGGGGCCATTATACAAGGCGTCAGTGCAGGCAAACGACGAGCGAATGTGTGTCTGGCTGCCGTAGCTACCTTGTGTTACTTGAGGGTGGGGATGGGTTGGGTTGGGTTGGGTTGGCGATAGGGGAACATCAGGTGCTGTTCTATGCTCGTAGTGACGCTGTTTAAATGGTATTTGGAGGAAATGTTTATATCAACGTGTTCTCTGTAAATTCAAGACGTAGTTCCCCTTGAACAAAAACAGCCTGTTGGCAAGTGGTGAAAAAATAAAAACAAAAACAAATTACATGTCGAGTGTATTTAAGTGAATGACTAGATGCCCCGAGCCTTCATTAATGGATATAAACTGGCCACATAAAACGGCCGAGCACGTCCCGCCAGACAAGACGACCGCATACATTAGTAACGCGAGAAAACTGGCGAGCTGCAGGAGGCAAAAACCGCGTCACTCGATCACCTACACCCATTCTCTGTCGAGGGATATCACCAGAGTCGTCAGCAGCACATGACTCCCCATCATACTGTCATTAGTGGGAGGGAGGGAGGAAGAGTGACGCCTTTGTGTAGAGGGAGAGAGAGAGGGGAGGAGACTCGCCACCACCAACACGATACGAGATGTACGACTCGGCCCCATGCCTCGACACGGTACGCTGGTGTCGGGTTGCTGCCTGCACATGATCAACGACGAGGGTTGAGGAGGCTAGGGTGCCGGGGAGTCAGGGATACCGTGCCCCGGGGACCTGGAGAGAAAGCACATGCCAGGGCCGATGGGGTAGAAGGGGGGTGGGGCGTCTGTCTGATGAGTTAATACAACCTCGATGACAAGTTACAGAGGAATCTTAGAGCAGCGCTGTGGGAAGGTCGCCTGAGGTCGGATTGCGGCTGACGGACACTACATATTTACACTAGTCCAGATCCTTGACCCCGGAAGAATTTATGATTCTATATCTGTCGATCTTTGGAGTTTTTTTTACGAGCAACTCAATAACACAAGCTAATAAAACCCACTTGGGGGACGTCCATTCTGACTACCCTGAATGACTCCGACGTCCATAACAGTCGCGAAAGGGTAGGACATTCTTCTATCGCAACATACACTAGTCGTCGCGCAATCAACATTCACAGGCAGCAGCACTCACTAGGGTCAACAGTCACGTTCAGGGTCTCGTGGTAAATTCAGGCCTCGCCCCATAACAATAAAATTCTCTGAAAATTATGCGACGCGACGAGGCGAATTTAAAATCAAGACTCAGTCATCTACTTGTTGAACACCATAGCGAGGCTCTTAAGAAATTGTGAAGGAGTGCTCAACTACCTTTATAATTCTGCCCCGTACTCTAGAGGGACACCTGTAGATGACGAGTGTACCTGAGCTTTAACCTCTACTTTAAACCTGTATCTCCAATTTAAATTCTATACCTGTAGATGTTTTCTGAATACATTTTCCGCAAGTGAATCTAAAAGAGCCCTTGCGAATTTCTGCTATATAAATATACAGTACATAAATTCTAAACATCGATTATTTATGATTTGTCACTATATAAATCACCTCTATCTAAACTAGCAACTGTGAGTCTTCTTTTTACAATATAAATCTTTCAGTATCTTGAGCGGTGAAACACAGGAGATTCGCCACACTTGTTCACTCTGACGCAGAAGTTGAGGTGCCGCCAAGACCGAGACAGACTGTGGGTGGGAGATGTAATAGATAGCCGTATATAGTCCTGGCTACGACTGACCACCATGTAGGGCCGCCCCGTCTACTACACACACACAGGGAGGAGCGGTAAGATGACACTTGTGGTGGTGTGTACTGTGTATAAGGTAGTGTGGATGATGATGATGAGCGCGTCAGTGTGTATGTGTCAAATCTGTCTTTCTGTATCTTTCCAGTCTGTCTCCTGTCTCATTTTCTGTTCAGTCTATATGTCTGTCTCGTGTCTTTCCAGTCTACGGTATCTACGTAACTACATCTTATCTGTATGTCTAGGATGTGGTGGTAGTGGTGCCGGTGCTGGTAGGGTCAAGCCAGACCGGTAATAATTTACGACAGGTAAGGTGCTTCGTACAGTAATGGGAGGGGGAGGAGGTAGACGGAAGGGAGAGGAGGTGGGCGGAAGGAGGTGGATGGAGGGGGGGGAGGAGGTGGACGGAGGGGTGAGGAAGTGGGCGGAGGGGGAAGGAGGTGGACAGAAGGAGGAGGTGGGCGGAGCGGACAGGTCTCGGGTACTGATGAACTAACACTCTCCAGATGACTGCAACAAGTAATGGATATAAATACACCGTGCCACTTTACGTAAACTTGTCCTTTTTCACATTATTCCTTATGCGGACGATGATTTATATTAAAGATGGTGGTTTAATCTTAAGGACGATGGTTTAATCTTAGGGACGATGGTTTAATCTTAGGGACGATGGTCAAGCTACTAGTGGTAAAGGGGGTCACTGGAAGGTCAAGCTATTCGTGGTAAAAGGGGTCACTGAAAGGTCAAGATACTAGTGGTAAGGAAGGTCACTGAAAGGTGAAGCAACTAGTGGTCATAGGAGGACAGAGGAGCACCCAAGCGTAACAAGGAGTGTATACAAGGAATGATCAATAGCAACACCCTCAACACCTGGGGCTAGTGGAAGGTGCTGTTCACTCACTCTCCGACACACTTCAACACGCCCTCTGACCTCCAACCCTGACGACACCAGCCTCCAAACCTGACGACACCAGCCTCCAAACCTGACGACACCACCATCCAAACCTGACGACACCAGCCTCCAAACCTGACGACGACAACAACAACCTACAAACCTGACGACACCAGCCTCCAAATCTGACAACACCAGCCTCCAAGCCTGACGACACCTACCTACAAACCTGACGACACCACCATCCAAACCTGACGACACCACCCTCCAAACCTGACGAGTGGAACAAGCTTAGCAACTTTGTAGTAAGTGCTGGAACTCTGGAAAGTTTCAAAAGGAGGCTAAATAGATTCATGGATGAGAGAGAGTGGTAGTAACTCTCGACAGGAGCTGCCATGCACAGGCCAACCGGCCTATTGCAGACTCTTTATTTTCTTATGTTCTTATGACACCAGCCTCCAAAGCTCCAGCTCGGGTTTACTGTATTCCCAGCAGTTACAGTACCACAAGTTACCACAAGTTTTTTTTTTAACACAATTTTCAGTGAACAAATTAGTACAGATACAAAGTTTAGGTAGAGGGCACAGGTATATTACAAATAATTAAGAGTACTTGGTTAAATTTCTGCAGAGAGAGAGAGAGAGAGAGAGAGAGAGAGAGAGAGAGAGATTTCACTCTCAGATATTAACATTCAAACAAATCCTGACACGTGTGCAGCCATGGATAACCACCTCGACTGACCCCGACACCACCACCATCACTACCACCATCACCAAAGTAAGAAGGAGCCTTACAGCAGGGAGAATAAGCTACTTACCACCACCAGTACCGCCTCCACCACTACCACCGTCAGCTGTGTCCCGCGTCTCTCAGTACTGGGCCCACGGGACGATAAAACAGATTAGTGTCGTGTCTACCAATGTGTGTTGGGGATTGGACCCTTGGCGTAATCAGCGTTTGGCTATTACTGTACCAGGACTTATATATGCAAATCAATCTCTCTCTCTCTCTCTCTCTCGCCAGTTGGTCAAGGTGAGCGAGTGCCTCAACACCTGTGGTCGTGGCACCCTCACATACCCTCTACTATACGTAACAACTTCAGTCATATAGTAATTGGATCAAGAGTTTTCAGCTTCGTTAAGGCAGCCTAATACCTACAGTACCGCCATCCCTGACCTGACTGGTGGATGTTGTTTCATGCCATCCAAAGTATGTGGTGTTCGACTCCTGCAAGGGAAGTGTGTGTGTGTGCTGAACAATCCTTAATCGCCCACCTACAGTAGTTTGCTTGCGTCGTAAACTATACTACCGTTATTGACACGTTTACCTATATCTGGTGTCATGTAAGGTACTGGGGTGTTAAGTACGGAGCTAAGGTGGGTGTCAGGTGAGGTACTAATGTATCAGGTGAGGTACTAAGGTGTCAGGTGAGGTACTAATGTGTCAGGTGAGGTACTAAGGTGTCAGGTGAGGTACTAAGGTGTCAGGTGAGGTACTAAGGTGTCAGGTGAGGTACTGAGGTGTCAAGTGAGGTACTAATGTGCCAGGTGAGGTATTGAGGTGCCAGGTGAGGTACTGAGGTGTCAGGTGAGGTACTAATATGCCAGGTGAGGCACTGAAGTATCAGGTGAGGTGCTGAGTTATTACCGTGGTCAATGACGAGAGGAGAGTGAACCACACACACACACACACACACAGAAGAGGAAGCGGGCCAGTGGTGGATAACGAGAACGAACAGGGTGGCGAGGAGCACACGCATACGACAAGGTGATGCTGTCCAGTCTCTCCTAAGATGCTGACCACTTGCCACCTCCCATCACCACCACCCGCCACCTCTCACTACCACTACCATCCACCATCCATCACGACAACCATCACCATCCATCCATCACCACTATCATCAACAACGATCGATCACTACCAACTAGCCAACATCCATCAACTATTAGCCTTCACTACTACCATCTATCATTATCAATCTTCACTACTACTACCAACACCACCTTCCAATCCTCACTACCACCATCCATCCTCCCTACCAACCACTACCACAATCCATCACTTTAAAAACCCTCACTACTATCCCCAAACTCTTACTACCACCATATAACCCAACCTTATTTAACCTAACCTTTTGTAACTTAACCTAATCTACCCCCCCCGCCCCCGGTAATGTTAGGGTGTTTAATCATTATATAAATTAAGCTAAGGAGGTGGGGGGGGGGGGAGGGAGGTCAATTTTCAGGAGATTCCAATTTTATTTGAAAAGTTATCAGAATATTTTTACCTCCAAACCTGAACCCACATTATCTTCACGTCCTGTCGCCTCTGAACTACGAACCCCGAGATTACAGCCTCGTGAACCCGAAGCAGTAGACCCTGATGCATTATTCTGTCTATAAATGCTTCGGATTCACGAGTCTGAATCTCGGGGTTCATGGTTCAGAAGGAGAGACGAGGGAACTTTCATGGGTAGCTGTACCTCTGTTGAGATCCTGAGGGAAATAATAAAAAAATAATGGCAAAAGAATCACCTAATACTAACATGACTACCATTAAAACTACTACCATGACCACCATCATTACTATTACTATCGCTACCATCACTGCTTCTGCCACCACTATTATCAAACACAACCATTAATACCATCACAACTACTATCACCAACAATAGCATCATCACCATCATCACAACTATTGTCACCAACGACACAAACACCACCACCTCCCTACATCCCACCACCACCACAATGAGGCAATTAGTTTCAATTCATTGTACACTCACTAACAAATCCCCAGCGCTGTAGGTCAGCAGTTCTCCCCCAAGGGCGGTTTCTGACCCCCCTCACCACCCCTCGTCAATCTACACTCCTTAACCAAACTCTTCACCACCTACAGCAACACCACCACCACCACCTACAACAAGACAGCCACCACCTACACCACCACCTTCTACAGCAGGACCACCACCACTACAGCAGGACAGCCACCACCACCACCATCTACAGCAGGACAGCCACCACCACCACCATCTACAGCAGGACAGCCACCACCACTACCATCTACAGTAGGACCACCACCACCTACAAACGGACGACCACCACCTACACCACCACCTTCTATAGCAGGACCACCACCATCTACAGCAGGACAGCCACCACCACCACCACCACCATATACAGCAGGACAGCCACCACCACTACCATCTACAGCAGGACCACCACCACCTACAACAGGACGACCACCACCTACACCAGTACACACGACCGCCTACAGCAGGACCACCACCATCTACAGCAGGACCACCACCACTTACAGCAGGACAGCCACCACCACCACCATATACAGCAGGACAGCCACCACCACTACCATCTACAGCAGGACCACCACCACCTACAACAGGACGACCACCACCTACACCAGTACCACCACCACCTACACCAGTACCACGACCGCCTACAGCAGGACCACCACCATCTACAGCAGGACCACCACCACACAGCAGGACAGCCACCACCATATACAGCAGGACAGCCACCACCACCACCATCTACAGCAGGACCACGACCGCCTACAGCAGGACCACCACCATTTAGAGCAGGACCACCACCATTTACAGCAGGACAGCCACCACCACCATCTACAGCAGGACAGCCACCACCACTACCATCTACAGCAGGACCACCACCACCTACAACAGGACGACCACCACCACACCACCACCTTCTATAGCAGGACCACCACCATCTACAGCAGGACCACCACCACTTACAGCAGGACAGCCACCACCACCACCATATACAGCAGGACAGCCACCACCACTACCATCTACAGCAGGACCACCACCCACACCAGTACCACGACCGCCTACAGCAGGACCACCACCATCTACAGCAGGACCACCACCACTTACAGCAGGACAGCCACCACCATATACAGCAGGACAGCCACCACCACTACCATCTACAGCAGGACCACGACCGCCTACAGCAGGACCACCACCATCTACAGCAGTACCACGACCGCCTACAGCAGGACCACCACCATCTACAGCAGGACAGCCACCACCACTACCCTCTACCAGCAGGACCACCACCTACACCACCACCTTCTATAGCAGGACCACCACCATCTACAGCAGGACCACCACCATATACAGCAGGACAGCCACCACCACTACCATCTACAGCAGGACCACGACCGCCTACAGCAGGACCACCACCATCTACAGCAGGACCACGACCGCCTACAGCAGGACCACCACCACCATCTACAGCAGGACCACGACCGCCTACAGCAGGACCACCACCACCATCTACAGCAGTGCCACGACCGCCTGCAGCAGGACCACAACCATCTACAGCATGACCATCATCACCACCCCCTATACACTGGGGCGTCTGTAGCGTTGTTTACAGTCTGGTCATTACGTCACAGGGGCGTCCCGCAAGAATTCATAAAAGCCGTTAATTCACATCCCCAGACGAGTGTTGCCATACACCACAAACCTCCTCCCCAACCCTGGCGTAGTACAAAGTTGTCACCTATCGCTGAATATCTCATGGGTGCTCTCCTCCTAAGTTCAACGTAACTACTAATTCACATAACTGCTCCCGTATTCTAAGTTAAATGTCGTTGTTTTGTTTTTGTTTTCTTTATTATTCATGGTTAAGCTGTAATCTCGACATCTGTGTGATTATTAAAACCAACGAATTATTTGTCCCTAATTAGTCTCCTACTTGATACCTGGCACCCTCCTCCTCATGTTGCCAAGTTGGCACCACTGTTCCTGCCAACGACCCTGGCACTGCTCAAGCAAGGAGATTTCAAGAGCTCCTGCGTTCATATTTTTCCTGAAACTTAACACGACGCAGTAATTGCTGCGAAAATGTTGAAACTGTACTAAGAATCTGTCGAAATTAGATCCGATCTGGAGTTCTTCGTGAAGGGAGAAAGTTATCACAGAGCCTTTGAAAATCCGGGTCCAGAGCCAGACGAGGAGGCTCGCGATAACGCAGCTGTGACGCCTCACTCGCCGCCGGACAATAGATGGCGCTGATTACAGGCGCGCGAAGTTTTGGAGCAGCGTCTGCTTGTTTATTTTTCATACGCAGAGCGCCATTCTCATGTTGAAAGTTTAGTTGATGCTTAGTAGAGCACATACAAACACTTTTACGCCCAGATTCATGTGTGGGAGAGGCAGATAGTGGCGTCCGTCTGTCCATCGGAGCTAAGGTTTCTCAACACTTCCGGTAACAGACATGAAATTTCACAAACGCAGGCTTCTTGACGAGTACCACAACACTGCATCAAGAGTATCACTAAAAGATGTGCATTTTCTCACTTTTTAACTTTATTCATATTTTTGGTTAACCTTCGTGGTCAGTGAATAAAATCTACACACACACACACACACGATCCCATACTTAACCGAATTACAATACAATTACAGTACCCTGTGGTTGCATACAGACTTCCTGCCAACAATCAGGTGGTGGCAGTGGTGTGCGGCCAAGGAGCCAGGAGACGAGTCCAGACGTGTGTTTCTACCCCCCGGGGGACGTGCCTCACTACCCCCAGCCTTAACCCGCTTTATCTTGTGACGAGGCATCTGATGGAGGACGAGGAGGAGAGGTGAGAGGAAGTGAAGGGGTGTGGAGGAGGAGGAAGGGGTGTGGAGGAGGAGGAGGAAGGGGTGTGGAGGAGAAGGAAGAAAGGGAATGATGGAGGGAAAGGGAATGATGGAGGAAAAGGAAGAAGGGGGGGAATGATGGAGGAGGAGAAAGAAGGGAGGAAGCGAGGAGAGGGACTAAGAGAAAAAGAAAGACGTTGGAGAAGGAAGATGAAGTTAAAGAGGCGTTGGGGTAGATAGTAAAGGAAACATTGGTGAAGGGAGAAGAGGGAGAGAAGGAGAAGAGGGAAAGAAGGAGAAGAGGGAAAGAAGGAGAAGAGGGAGAGAAGGAGAAGAGGGAGAGAAGAAGAGGGAGAAGAGGGAGAGAAGGAGAAGAGGGATGAGGAGGAGAAAAAGGGGGATGATGAGGAGGAGTTGAAGAAGAAGGGTGATGAGGAGGAGGATAGAAGGCAAAGGAGACATTGATGGTAGCGGTGACAGCAGTAATAGTTCTCAACATGATCCCCAACCTGTCTGTCTGTCTATCCCAAGCACTGAATGATGTATTGGCTTGAAACTACTCGGGGGTGACGTCAATGTTTAGTAACTTTCGAACGGTTCAGGAAATTTTTAACAAGTAAATATACATAGATAAGTTAATGAATAAAAAATACATGATATTTTTCTTTATTATTATTAGTATTAAATTTGTATTAAGACTTTTATTATTATTATTATTATTATTATTATTATTATTATGGAAAAGCGAACGGTTACATCACGTCCAACACAGCAACAAACTTATGAATGGGATGGCCAAAGTGTCTTGTGGGCAGCAGAGAATGAAGCAGTTTATTGAGTTGTGCCCAGCCAGAGTGTGTATGAGAGAGTGACCTTGCCGCAACACTTAACACTCAGGGACCCCACCCCCCACATACACCCCCACCCCCAAGAAAGATTTTACCCTCTGAACACTTGAACTAACCTCTCGTTCCTTCTTTGACTCCTACCACCATCATTACCACCATCACTACCATGATCATCACCACCATCATCACTATCATCATCACCACCATCACCACCACCACTACTACTATCAACCACCACCCAAGACTGGTGGTAATCTAGACGAGTGTGCGGTAGTGAGGGAGGGAGTCTGTGTCTTGGGGTGATGGAGGAGGGTAGTGGTGGAGGGTGATGGTGAAGTAGGGTGATGGTGTTGGTGGTGGAGGGTGATGGAGTGGAAAATGACTCTGCACATAAGGGTGTAAGAATGGGTGGATATGAGTGGATGGGTGTGCATGAAGAGTGGGTAGGTATGTATGGAAAGTAAATGTGTGGGTGAGTGGAATATGAGTGTGTTTGTGGGTGGAAGATTGATGTGTGGTTATGCAGGGTGGTTGATTGGATATGTATGTGTGTGTGTGTGTGTAGGGCGGGAGGGCGGGCGAAAACCTACAGCCAGAACAAGTCAG
The DNA here is from genome assembly GCF_018991925.1 of Homarus americanus. NCBI lineage: Eukaryota > Metazoa > Arthropoda > Malacostraca > Decapoda > Nephropidae > Homarus > Homarus americanus. The sequence continues at coordinate 2,545,979 of NW_024722610.1, read as the reverse complement.
CATATGCGTGTGGGCGACGTTCGTGTTAGTACAAGATAATGATCGTGTCTGGTCTTCCCCCCTGTATGTCTCACAAGTTCCTACGGTGAATATTCTCCATAAGGACGTGTCTAAACTGGCCGACATAAAACCACAGCGACGAAAAATGACACCAATACCACGCAGAGACTCTACATTAAGCCCCTCGCGTTCCCGTAAGCACCAGCTAAGAGATGAAATTGGCGTAGGTTCTCTTGTTTACGTCCTCGTTCTTTTGCTAAAAAAACCCTGAAAACGGGTCAGTCCTTAGCAGAAAGACTCAATTGTGGAAGAGAGATGAGGGAGATTAGAGAAGAGGATGGGTATGCGAGGGTAGGGAGGCTAAGAGAAAAGGGAGAGGGAGGTGGATGAGGGCAGGGAGGAAGGGGGGGGGGGCAGACGGGGTATAGACTAGCCTGGCGCCACTGTGGTGTGGTGGGCGTCGTGGTGGTGTGCTCCAAGGTGCCTCTCTGTCGCCTTCCTCACCCAGGTCACCACGTCTTCTCCACAGGTCACCACTACCCTACAGATCTCTTCCGTAGGTCACCACAGCCCCCATAGGTCACAATCGCAGGTCACCAGGGCCCTTCCACAGGTCACTCCTCCAAAGATCATCACGTTTCTTCCACAGGTCACCACTACCCTACAGTTCTCTTCCACAGGTCACCACTACCCTACAGTTCTCTTCCAAAGATCACCACTACCCTACAGATCTCTTCCACAGGTCACCACTACCCTACAGATCTCTTCCTGCAGGTCACCACTACCCTACAGTTCTCTTCCACAGATCACCACTACCCTACAATCACCACTACCCTACAGTTCTCTTCCACAGGTCACCACTACCCTACAGATCTCTTCCACAGGTCACCACTACCCTACAGTTATCTTCCACAGGTCACCACTACCCTACAGTTCTCTTCCACAGATCACCACTACCCTACAGATCTCTTCCCACAGATCACCACTACCCTACAGATCTCTTCCACAGATCACCACTACCCTACAGATCTCTTCTCACCACTCCCTACAGTTCTCTTCCACAGATCACCACTACCCTACAGTTCTCTTCCACAGATCACCACTACCCTACAGATCTCTTCCACAGGTCACCACTACCCTACAGTTCTCTTCCACAGGTCACCACTACCCTACAGTTCTCTTCCACAGATCACCACTACCCTACAGATCTCTTCCACAGGTCACCACTACCCTACAGTTCTCTTCCACAGATCACCACTACCCTACAGATCTCTTCCACAGGTCACCACTACCCTACAGTTCTCTTCCACAGATCACCACTACCCTACAGATCTCTTCCGCAGGTCACCACAGCCCCCATAGATCACCAGGGCCCCTCTACAGGTCAGTAGGATCAACACGTTCGTACCTCCGTCACTGATCACGTTACACCTGGGAATGACCCGAGGCAGGGGCACAGAGGCGTCTTCAGGTCACCATAACCTCTTGGCCGATGCCTGACCTGTGATAACACCCCGGGAGAGGTTATGACCTATCCGTTGGCTACGTGACCTCCCCAAGGGCGCCTCAGGGCTCCCTGCTGGCGGCTGAGGTCACTCACACACACATACGGACAAACATAAATGCATATACAAATATGCACGTACAAGCACATGCTCTCTCTATCTATCTCTCTCTCTCATTTTCTCTTCTTTCACTCCTCTCCCTCCCTCCCTTCCTCCCTCCCTACCACTCTGGGTGAGGACAGACTCCCTCCTGCGTCACTCACTGTCTCCCGAGGCCCTCGTCAGCTCACAGGAATTTTAATGCAAAATTAAGTCAAGGAATTATGCGTCCATCATCTGGAGGAACTTATGATTTATAAATAACTTTACACAGATAACTGTATATTACTGCTAGTATTACTACCGCTGTTATCTTTACTACTGCTAGTATTACTACCGCTGTTATCTTTACTACTGCTAGTATTACTACCGCTGTTATCTTTACTACTGCTAGTATTACTACCGCTGTTATCTTTACTACTGCTAGTATTACTGCCGCTGTTATCTTTACTACTGCTAGTATTACTACCGCTGTTATCTTTACTACTGCTAGTATTACTACCGTTGCTATCTTTACTACTGCTAGTATTACTACCGCTGCTATCTTTACTACTGCTAGTATTACTACCGCTGTTATCTTTACTACTGCTAGTATTACTACCGCTGCTATCTTTACTACTGCTAGTATTACTACCGCTGTTATCTTTACTACTGCTAGTATTACTACCGCTGTTATCTTTACTACTGCTACTGCTGCTATCTTTACTACTAGTATTACTACCGCTGTTATCTTTACTACTGCTAGTATTACTACTGCTGCTATCTTTACTACTGCTAGTATTGCTACCGCTGTTCTTTACTACTGCTAGTATTACCGCTGCTATCTTTACTACTGCTAGTATTACTACCGCTGTTATCTTTACTACTGCTAGTATTACTACCTGTTATCTTTACTACTGCTTAGTATTACTACCGCTGTTATCTTTACTACTGCTAGTATTACTACCGCTGTTATCTTTACTACTGCTAGTATTACTACCGCTGTTATCTTTACTACTGTAGTATTACTGCTGCTATCTTACTACTGCTAGTATTACTACCGCTGTTATCTTTACTACTGCTAGTACTACCGCTATATCTTTACTACTGCTAGTATTACTACCGCTTTCTCTTTACTACTGCTGGTATTGTTACTACCGCTGCTATCTTTACTACTGCTAGTATTACTACCGCTGCTATCTTTACTGCTGCTAGTATTACTACTGCTGCTATCTTTACTACTGCTAGTATTACTACCGCTGCTATCTTTACTACTGCTAGTATTACTACCGCTGCTATCTTTACTACTGCTAGTATTACTACCGCTGCTATCTTTACTACTGCTAGTATTACTACCGCTGTTATCTTTACTACTGCTAGTATTACTACCGCTGCTATCTTTACTACTGCTAGTATTGCTACTGCTGCTATCTTTACTACCGCTAGTATTACTACCGCTGCTATCTTTACTACTGCTAGTATTACTACAGTTGTTATCTTTACTACTGCTAATATTACTACCGCTGTTATCTTTACTACTGCTAGTATTACTACCGCTGTTATCTTTACTACTGCTAATATTACTACCGCTGTTATCTTTACTACTGCTAGTATTACTACTGCTGTTATCTTTACTACTGCTAGTATTACTACCGCTGCTATCTTTACTACTGCTAGTATTGCTACTGCTGCTATCTTTACTACCGCTAGTATTACTACCGCTGTTATCTTTACTACTGCTAGTATTACTACCGCTGTTATCTTTACTACTGCTAATATTACTACCGCTGCTATCTTTACTACTGCTAGTATTACTACAGCTGTTATCTTTACTACTGCTAGTATTACTACCGCTGCTATCTTTACTACTGCTAGTATTACTACCGCTGCTATCTTTACTACTGCTAGTATTACTACCGCTGCTATCTTTACTACTGCTAGTATTACTACTGCTGCGGACACACAAACAAACAGACTTCTTTGTTATATATAATAATAATAATAATAATAATAATAATAATAATAATAATAATAAAGTATGACCATTATAAAATAATCATCAAACTGAGCCTGACAAACTTCGAGATAAAACACACACACACACACACACACACACAAAATATTCTTGCCACGGACTCAATTTACGTAATTCACAAAGCACGCACTTGAGGGAAAATGGGGCGGCTGGGATTTAGGTAAGATGTGCTTGAAGCGAGAGGAAGATGATGTAGTTTCCTGGTGGGAGTGAAGGGGCTCTGACGCGGGAGTTCTCTCACCCCTATACTGGCCGGGGTGACGAACTAAGAGGTAAGATACGTTCTCCTCGGCATTCGCTGTCATTCACGTTTTCTCTTATTGCTGTAAAGGATTATGGTCTACTACTGCTATTACTATTACTTATGCTAATAATAATTATAAAATGATAATATTAATACCAATAATTATAATAATAATAATAATGATACTACGAAAACAATAATAATAATAATTCCACCATTTTCACCCATCCCAACAACACGGTGATCGGGCACAGAAACAAAATACAGTCTCACCCTTCATGCACTGTCACTCTACACACACACACACACTGTACAAGACGCGGTGGTTAACTATGGCACGCCCCTCTCCACTACTCGGCCCCAGAGATACTTATCTGAGACCTCGTTGTGGAAGGGGAACAGCCACACAACCACACAGCCACAAATACTTTCCTTATCTTAGAAAAAGCCAAAACATCATCTTATCTTGGCTATGAGAATAAGGATATTTTTTTATGGTTTGTTCGACGGAATAATAGAAGGATCACTTGAAGATTAGCACCCTTTAGTTTCTTTCACCTTAACACTGATTGATCACCCTAATGCTAACCTAACTTACATATAAGCTGACCTAACCTAGACTAATCTAACCTATCTTATCCTAACCTAACGCTGGCCTAACCAAGACTAATATAATTTAACCTAACCTAACCAAGACTAATTTAATTCTACCTAGCCTAACCTTAACCAAGTATAACCTAACCAAACATACGAGTACACTACCTAACCAAATCTAACTTAACCAAAGATATTCTATTCTAACCAAACATAAGCAAACCAAACCATACATAATAATCTAACCTTACCTATCTACCCACATAATTTTTAACCGTACCTAACCTAACCCTCCAGGTACCATTAAGATATTCAAAGAATCAATTAAATGGAGGATTAATCTTCACGTGTCCCTTAAAAAGTAAAAATAAAACCAAACCAGCGTATAATGTTGTTAAGAACTAAGACAACCACACGGTAATAAAACTTAGCATTGGATTCCCTCTGAAGGAGTTATGTGGTTGGAGAGAACATGACTGGATCCCCCACTTGACAGCAAATTCTTAATAATCTCCATGTGGATTTTTTTTTTCTTTTTTTTTCGGGAATATATTTAGTGAGCTTAGATTTATTCTTTCCTGATCTGACTGATGGATGTTTTATTCAAAGTGTAGAATCATTTATTTATCTCCTAAGAGCAGAGGGAAGGGAGGCGATGTGTATTGTATCCCCACAGCTAATATTATTTCCACTTAAAACAGGTTAAGTTTGGTTAGGTTAGTTTAGCTTAGTTACTGTCTAAAATAAAGTACCGTTTTCTCTATCGTTGGAATATTTCCTTCTTAATACTCAAAAGTTGTCTGCTGTTATTTGTAAAAACTAAAAAATAATAAACTATTTTTTATTAGTCTGAAACACTGAAAACAAAAAACACTCTGCTTGTCATCACATTCTCTCACAGTATTTCCTTTTATCATTATACCGAGTCGGCCAGTATAGAAAACGTAAACATATTATGGTAATTTAACGTACAACACACGCTGATGGTGGCATGGGTGGGATTCCATCTGTTATTTTAAGTCTGCAGAAAATTACTACCACAAAGCCCAATTCACTTCCTGTCTCGATACAAAAGATAATCACATGAAGTTTTGAGTCCCAGTTTATTCCACCTGATGATTAAACACCTTTACACTACCTGGAGGTTAGGTTAGGTTAGGTTAGGTTAGAATATGTTAGGTTAATGTTAGGTAAGGTTAGATTATGTCAGGTGAGATTAGGTTAGGTTAAGTTAGATTAAATTAGATTAAGTTAAGTTAGATTAGATTGGATATGGTTAGGTTACACCAGCATTTGGGTGGTTAATCTTACGATAAAATAAACTGGGGAATAATCTTCATGTGATCTACGGAAGGGTTTATATAACCAAAGGTTTGGTGTTTATCTCCCGTCTTTTATTATATTTGTCATCCTTCATTTTCTCTATTCACCCTTTCTTTCACATTTCTCTCTGTCTCTACCTTTCCTCCTCACTTACTTACTCTCTCTCTCTCTCTCTCTCTCTCTCTCTCTCTCTAGGGGCACAGTGTTACCCCGTAGTGACTAAAGGGAGAGGGGGAGGTAGGTACTCGCAGCTGCCCCACACACGGTAAACAAAAATGAAGTCCACCACACACGCAACTGTACGTGCTCGACTTCACGCACTGTTGCCTACCACTCCCAGCATACAGTCACGCGTGTACTGTTGCTGCACGTGCACTCCACAGTCCGTTAGTCACACACGTGCTTTGTCACAGGTGCACTCTTGTCACACGTGCACTCGTCATACATGCACTTGTCACACATATTGTTGTCATACATCCACTGGTGTCACGTCCAACAACTATCACAATCTAACTGCTGGCACACAAGCGTGACAGCCAGCACGCCCTGTGGCTGTCAGTCTGTCTGTAAAGATTGATCACGAGTGTGTGTGTGTGTGTGTGTGTATCTGTGGGGCGAAGGGATGATTAAAAGAAAAAGTATAGTGTCTGTCTGTACACAAACATTAAGAGAGTCAGTTTGTCTCTCCGTGACTGTCAGAGTGTCAGTAGCTATCAGTTCATCTCTTCTACAAATGCAACTTGATCTGCCATCAACCACCTACAACAAACCACAGGCACGACGAACCACGGCGAGCACGACTAACCACACGCACCTACGACTATCCACACGCATTTTTAAGCGAGGCATCCATAACTATCCACACGCCCGTCCAAGGCCAGAAACCTAACTGGTGGAGCAGGATGACTTTAGGTCCCCCCCCCCCCTCCCTCCACCACCACCACCCAGCAACACTCACAAGGTCCTCCTCCGTCAGCCGCGCGGCCTTGTCATTTGTTTGATGGCCGCTGTTCTCCACTGTGACTATACACACAAGAGTGCAGTGCGTGTGAATGTCTCTAATTTTGATGTCGGCGCATGAGAGGGCCTTTGTTTCTAATGATGACAAGCGTGAGTCATCGTGTACGACTTGTAGCGCATGAGGCTTCCTAGATACACGTGGAAATCTGCCTCCACGTGTGCAGAGTTTACATAGTTAGTGGATGTGGCAAGTGGTTGTGTTAGTAGGGCAGGCAGTAGGGTCATCACAAACAGCCCCGTAGAGTAGAATTTGGTTACTCGGATCACATGAAGATTAGCTCCCTAGCATATTTCACTTGATGATTAAACACACCTTAGCGTTACCTTGGGAAATTTAGGTTATGTCAGGTTAGGTTAGGTTAGGTTAGGTTAGGTTAGATGAGTAGATCAACGCAAAGTTTTACATTATGGAAAGAAAAAGAACCACGTCTCTTGCTCAAAACAACATCTGGTGGAGCGTTTTCCCTCATCCACTCAAGAACTAAAGAATTCAAAAACTTTAGGCATGTTGTTGTATTCACTCGTGTATTTCATGTTACAAATGCAGCCTGTATAACGAGGGGTCATTATGGTGGAGTGGTGAAATGAGACTGGTGGTCAGCTCTGTCAGTGGATACACCAAGCAAGAATATGCACACTGTCGAACAAAGTACCCTCGACACTTACCATCTGACATCTACTTGTTTGTATAAATAATTGGTGAAAAGTTTATTCTTCATTATTTACTGTAAGATTAATACTCATACAAACAATAAAATATAATGAAAAAAATCTAAATAAAATGTTAAAATCCAATTAACACTTTATTTTTACATATGACCCTCAAATAGATGATACAAGATACTGTTAAAAAATGTCCAGGGAATTTTGACAGCAACTGAATCTTGTAATAAACGAACAACAAATTTAATCTTCTGATGCAACAAAGGCCGTTAAGAGATAGTGGAGTTCATCCTAGCCGTCACGTAGACCTGATTAACACAAGTGATAACCGTCTACACACATCAAGCGGTTTACACACATCAAGCGGTCTGCACACATCAAGAGGCAGTTCACCCTCTAATGCAGTGGTTCTCAACCTTGTTTGCCCCATGCACCCCTTTCATCATATGTCAGGATGTCATTCCCCCCTCCTTTCCAAGATTGTCTGCCTCAAAAAGTGCATTCCAAATAATATGCATATAATACTGAAAATCCTTTATTTTTTCCATATTAGTACATATACATTTACAATTTTACATGGATTATTTTTATAGTGGAGTTTTACAAATTAAATGCCAATTGAAAATGTTGATGGATTTATAAAACTTGAATAAAAGTAAAATAGTTTTTTTTATTTATAATGAATTACTTAACAGACCAAACTGAAGCATAATGCAATAAACAAAAGTTCAATAGAATACCAGGATATTGTAAATTTGTAATTAATTTTATTCAGATGAAGATTACAGTCAATGAGAAACCTGTGATTGTTTTTTCTTCGCCAATTCTGGGATACGCGGAGGAGTGCTTGAAAGGGCACAACGCAGGTCATTTTCTACCTCTAATCTACTACGTTGCTTCGTTTTAATTTGCAACAGAGTTGAAAAGCCTGACTCACAAAGATATGTCGACACAAACGGAAGCAATGCACGGATAGCTCTTTCTGCCACTTTTGGGTAGGAATCGCACATCAAGGGCCAAAATTCTGTGATTGATTTCTCATCGAACATATCTCTCGCTCCCAAATCAGTTTCCCCGCCCCCCTGAAAACCTGAATTCCCCCCCTGGTTGAGAAGCCATGCTCTAATGTGTCCACTGATTATTTGAGTTATTAAATCTTCTATTCAATTTCGAGTTTATTCCTTGTTGATCAGCTGTAATTATGTGAGTACAGTAGTTCCATTATTTGTCATATTCAGTTTGTACCGTCGATCAGAAACGCATATAAAAGTTCACATGGAGTTTTGAGGTTTGATGATTGTTGAAGGAACACGGATGGATTTTTTTTTTTAGATGAAATTATACAGTCGATGGTAAGCTGTACTGTAACTAATAACAAATGATAAAGAATAAATAGAGAAATTTTATACAATATATTTCCATTGTCGTTTACACTCGGTAAAAGTATAATAATACAGTATTAATTCGTCTAGCAGGAACTTTCTCTACCTTAATATTGAACTAAAGGTTAATTTCACACCTGTGTTTTATAGGGACGTTTTATACATTCGATACAAAATGAAAAAAGTTGACTTTCCATATCAAAGACTTTTACTGTGGAGACAAAGTGAAACACCAGCTGACACGACCGCCCCCCCCTAACTCACATGATCAGGTAGTGCATAGTAACAGTGCTGTACGTTCATTATACACCCCCCCCCCAATTGCCATGAATAAAATGCATAGACAAAAAAATCGGTCAGAAAGGTGTCAAAATCTCAGCTTTCTAGACCAAAAGATACCAACTGATATTGACCAAAACTGTACCGCTTTTACACGCACTTCTCACACGACTTAAGAAACGTGATGTTACAAGGTGCGGTTTACATTGTTACTATGATTTATTTTTATTATCACTCTGTTTACCCTTAAGGCCTAGAGCTTAAAGAACATGATTTAATTTCAAGATAATCTATAATAGTTATTCTTCGCGTCTCTTCTCTTGTAACGTCAATTACCACGTGTATAAATAACTGATCGTTTTTATCACCCCTAATAAACTTCAATTACATTTCGAAGAGAATGACTGTATGTTCCATGATGGCTGAGTGTGTGAAACTATGTCTAAAGACCATCAACAAACAAACAACCCAGTAGGAGTAACATATAAAGGTCATTCTACATCACAAATTATATATCATTTAAGAAATATGTAAAGTGAAGGAATTTTTATACCTTCTGTCTTCACATTAAATCATCATTCTCCACCATCCCTCCTCCTCCTTCTTCCCTCTCCATTATCCCTTCTCCTCCTTCCTCCATCTCCATCATCCATCATCCCTCTTCCTCCCTCCCTCCCTCCTCACAATGTACCTCAGCAACCACTTTCCCGTTTATCTTATGGGCGAGTCTTCCCAATCTTCTGTCAATTATCTCTCTCTCTCTCTCTCTCTCTCTCTCTCTCTCTCTCCTTGTTTCTCCATCTCCTCACTCTCCTCCCAGCCCCTAGTACTCCCAGCTCCTCGCCCTCCCAGTCCCTCGCCCTCCCAGTCCCTCGCCCTCCCAGTCCCTCGCTCTCCCAGTCCCTCGCTCTCCCAGTCCCTCGCCCTCCCAGCCTCACACCTTTGAGCACAAGACGGCGGTAAGATAGGTAGTAGCAGAGTCCCGGGGATTATCTCCGTGGTGTTGTCTTACTGTGACGTCACGCCTCCTCCAGAGCTACTGACCTCTGATAATCATGTTCTCTCTCTCTCTCTCTCTCTCTCTCTCTCTCTCTCTCTCTCTCTCTCTCTCTCTCTCTCTCATTATTCCCTCTTTCCTTCCATTCCTTATTATTTCTTTCCTCCCCCTCCTCTCCTCCTTCCATTCCTCCTTTCCGTTTCTCTCTCACATTCCTCCGCCCCCATCTCTCCTTTCTTCCTTCCCTGGGGTGAAGCAAATCCCCTGAGGACCCTCCCCAACGACATCTCCCAAGGACCCCTCCCCGGAATCTCCCCGGATTCTCCCCCAGGACCCTCCCGCAGAACCCCCCTCCCCGGACCCTCCCGCAGAACCCCCCTCCCCGGACTCTCCCCCAGGACCCAGGATTCCCTTAGATATACAAGTCGTTCTTCAGACGATAGACTGAGCTACTGACAGGTCACGATACTTATCTTTGTGCAAGGGGGATAATGATAGGTCTTCCGTTTCTTAAATTAACAAACACACGCAAGCACATTAAATCTCTCTCTCTCTCTCTCTCTCTCTCTCTCTCTCTCTCTTGTCCCCCCCATACACACTCGTCTAACATACTCATCCATCTTCCTTAACACACTCAACCACCCCACAATGCACTCAACCCCTCAACTCCAACACACACTCACACACTCAAACCTCTCATTGTTTACGTCGTCTACACCCTTAACGCACACTTTTTTAATAGGGGTTAAGAAGTGTATCAAGTTTCCGTAAGTGTAAACAGTGGCAGAGAGTGACGCCAGGGTGTCTTCCTTAGAGACAGGGGATGGGGGGGAGGGGGAGGGGTGTAGGTGTAAATAACTGGTCTAATAACACTCTTGTAACACACAGAAAGTCATAAACAGGATCGGATCCCTTGAAGATTAACCACCCTAACCTAACCTAACCTAACCTAACCTAACCTAACCTAAGCTAAGCTATACCTAATACTACCTAACCTAACTTAACACTACCTAACCTAACGCTACTTAACCTAACCTAATCCTCAGGTCCAAGGATCTACATTGAGGATATATAGAGTCCTACCAGTATCCTACTACGGTACCATCAAGTCTTATTACGAGATATACTGGGTCATCACATAAGTGTCGGCATCACACTAGGTCACACTGGGTCATCACATAAGTGTCGGCATCACACAAGGTCACACTGGGTCATCACATAAGTGTCGGCATCTCACAAGGTCACATAAGGTCATCAGAACGCAAGGTCACATAAGGTCGTCATAAATGTCAGCATCAAACAAGATCACATCAAGTCGTCAAAAGTGTCAGCCTCACACAAGGTCACATCAGGTCGTCACACAGGGGGCAGGTCTGGAGTGGGAGGTAACAAGCTAGTAAGGCGAGTGTAACAATACCCACGTCTCACTATCTCCTCACCACGACAAAAACGGAACGACTTGTGTTAAGACAATTCCCAACAATTTGAGTATGTCGGCAGCTCCCCGTCACCCGGGCGCCCGCCGCACCACACACACCGGATTTAATTATCATATTTTTCCCTCCGTTTATTCGCACCCAAGGGCGGATCCAGCATAGGAGAGAGTGGGTCCATCGATAGGGAGATGGGGTGCGGTGGTAGGGGGGAGGTGGGGTACAGTGGCAGGGAGGGAGGGTACAGCGGCAGGGGGGAGGTGGGGTACAATGACAGGAAGGGAGGAAGGGTACAGTGGCAGGGAGAGAGGGAGGGTATAGTGACAGGCAGAGAGGGGGGTACAGTGGCAGGGGAGGAGGGAAGGTACAGTGGCAGGAAGGGAGGGAGGGTACAGTGGCAGGGAGGAGGTGGAGTACAGTGGTAGGGGAGGTGAGGTACAGTGGTAGGAGGAGGGGGGTACAGTGGTGGCAGGGAGGAAAGGAGGGAGGGAATGTACAGTGGCAGGGATGGAAGGCACGTGGGCAGGGGAGGGAAGGTACAGTGGCAGGGGGAGGAGGGTACAGTAGCAGGCACGAAGGGAGGGTACAGTGGCAGGGAGAGATGGTACAGTGGCAGGCAGGAGGGTACAGTGGCAGACAGGGAGGGGGTACAGTGGAAGGGAGGGAGGGTACAGTAGCAGGCAGGGAGGGGTACAGTGGCAGGGGAGGGGGCAGGGCAGGCAGGAGGGGTACAGTGGCAGGCAGGGGAGGAGGGTACAGTGGCAGGGAGGGAGGATACAGTAGGGGAGGGTGGGCATAGTGGCAGGCAGGGAGGGAAGGTATGGCAGGCAGGGAGGGAAGGTACAGTGGCAGGCAGGGAGGGAAGGTGGCAGGGAGGGAAGTGGCAGGGAGGGTGGGAGGGTACAGGGAGGGGTGGGAGGTACAGTGGTAGGGAGGGAAGGTATGGCAGGCAGGGGAGGGAAGGCAGGGGGAGGATGGCAGTGGCAGGGAGGGATGGTGGCAGGCAGGAGGGTATAGTGGCAGCAGGGAGGGAAGGTACAGTGGCAGGGAGGGTGGGAGGGTACAGGCAGGGGAGGAAAGGTACAGTGGCAGGGGAGGGATGGCAGGGCAGGCAGGGAGGGGGTAGGGTGGCAGGGGAGGGGTGGGAGGGTACAGTGGTAGGGAGGGAGGGTGGTGGGGGGATAGTGGCAGTACAGTGGCAGGGAAGGTGGCAGGCAGGGAGGGAAGGTATAGTGGCAGGCAGGGAGGAAGGCAGTGGCAGGAGGGAACAGTGGCAGGCAGGGAGGGAAGGTGGCAGGGAGGGTGGGAGGGTACAGTGGCAGGCAGGTGAGGGAGGGTATGGTACAGTGGCAGGCAGGAGGTATAGTGGCAGGCAGGAGGGAAGGTACAGTGGCAGGGAGGGTGGGAGGGTACAGTGGCAGGAGGAAAGGTACAGGGGGAGGGATGGTACAGTGGCAGGCAGGAGGGTATAGTGGCAGGCAGGGGAGGGAAGGTACAGGTGGTGGGAGGTGGTAGGGAGGGAGGGGTACAGTGGTAGGGAGGGAGGGTATAGTGGCAGGCAGGGAGGAAGGCAGTGGCAGGCAGGGAGGAGGTACAGTGGCAGGAGGGTGGGACAGTGGTGTGGGAGGGTACAGTGGCAGGGAGGGTGGGAGGGCAGTGGCAGGGAGGAGGATACAGTGGTAGGGAGGGAGGTGCAGTGGCAGGCAGAGGGAAGGTACAGTGGCAGGTGGCAGGTACAGTGGTAGGGAGGGAGGGAGGGTACAGTGGTAGAGAGGGAGGGTACAGTGGTAGGGAGGGAGGGTACAGTGGCAGGCAGGGAGGGAAGGTACAGTGGCAGGGAGGGTACAGTGGCAGGGAGTGGACGTCATATGTCTTCTGTTCTTATCGTCGACAGTACCTCGTGCATGTGTGTGGGCGATACATCTTCGCCCCCACACAAGCACAAGGAACATAAAATAGTGTTAATTGATTGGTAATGTAAATTCAAAACCCTCCCTAATCTGTTGGGTGAATATTTCTCTTATATAATCTGTCACTCGTATATGCCAGCCTCTCAGCCAATCAACACGCTTGTTATTGCATACACAAACAAACCTCCTCCAATCAAAACCCTCATTATATTAATAACAACAGCCTCTCTTATCAAACAACACGCTCCTAGTAAAGAACTTTTAGACGAAAGGAAAACAAAAAAGCAATCAACCAATCACAACACAAAGGTGAGGAGCTAACTTGAGCCTCTCAACCAATCACCTTGAAGTACGTGACGCGGGCCAGAGACAGTCGCAGCCACTCACCGACGGCAGTAAACACCTGACAGGTATCATCGGCTGGAGGAGGTACGCCATTATCTCCAAGAGCAAGGAGACGCTGTGGGCCTCCAAGTGGGTGTCCTCCACAACGTAGCCTCTCCTCTCCCGCCTCCATCGTACTAACTCTTCCTCTCCCACCTCCACCCTGTTCTGTCCTCTCCTCTCCCACCTCCACCCTTTTCTGCTCCTATTCCACCTTCACACTGTTCTGCCATCTCCTCTTCCACCTCCACCCTGTTCTGTTCTCTCCCACCTCCACTGTCCTCTTCCGTCTCCACCCTGTTCTGTCTTCTCCTCTTCCACCTCCACCCTGTTCTGGCATCTCCTCTTCCACCTCCACCCTGTTCTGTTCTCTCCCACCTCCACTGTCCTCTTCCGTCTCCACCCTGTTCTGTCTTCTCCTCTTCCACCTCCACCCTGTTCTGGCATCTCCTCTTCCACCTCCACCCCTGTTCTGTTCTCTCCACCTCCACTGTCCTCTTCCACCTCCACCCTATTCTGTCCTCTCTTCTCCCACCTCCACCCTGTTCTACCCCCGTCCCACCTCCACCCTGTTCTGCCCCTCCCACCTCCACCCTGTTCTGCCCCGTCCCATCTCCACCCTGTTCTGCCCCCGTCCCACCTCCACCCTGTTCTGCCCCGTCCCACCTCCACCCCTGTTCTGCCCCGTCCCACCTCCACCCTGTTCTGCCCCCCGTCCCACCTCCACCCTGTTCTGCCCCCTGTCCCATCTCCACCCTGTTCTACCCCCGTCCTACCTCTCCCCAGGGCGACTAGGGAGGCCGCCGCTCCCAACAAACGTTTTTGTGAGTAATGTTACACTGAGATGGAGTATTAAGTTTACCTCAACACGCGTCTCCTCTGAACACACACACACACACACACACACACACACACACAGTATCTCTCTCTCTCTCTCTCTCTCTCTCTCTCTCTCCCAGACACAAGCGAGCACAAGCACAGCTACATGCAAGCACGTATGCATGTGTACCCGTCGCCCTTTACTATCACAAGCAAACATGCAAATACAGACGCTCCTGTACTCCCCCCCACACACACACACACACGGTTGTATGTAAACATATGCTGTACATGCAATTTACTCGTTTCTACACACACACAAACACACACACACACACACACACACACACACACACACACACACACACACACAGCGTCAGTGCGTGAAGCGCTTTATAACTGGTGATTGTGTTGAGTTTTGTGCTGTCAGATGGTGGGTTTTTGTCCTGGTGGGGCTAAATATAGATGGCTGGGACGACCCGCCATAATGATAATACTGGTGTTGAATAGATATAGATAGATAGATAGATAGATAGATAGACAGATAGATAGATTTTCTTCCATTAACACCTCAAAACACTCAAAGGTAACTCCTCCCAAATAAACGTTAATTAACCTCCAAAACAAACTCGGGTTAATTTCCAAAACAAACCCGGGTTAAACTCCAAAACAAACCCAAGCGCTATTTAACTTCTCCAACTAGCACGGGTCGGGCCAAGTAAACCAGGCAGTACCTCGGGGGAGTCAGGCAGGTCCTTCTCGAGCCTGGCTGGGAGTGTCAGTAACGAGAGGTTGAAGCCCTCTCCCAGCTGAGTCAGCCTTGGTAACACTGGTGACTCACCCTTCAGTTGGCAACCCTGATGAGTCATACTCAGCGAGATTAACCAGTGATAATTTTTTTCCCATACCTCTTTTCATTCATTCGTCCGTCCGTCCGTCTATCCGTCCGTTCGCATGTCCATCCGTCAGCCAAAATGCTGAATTCCGATGCGATATTTTTACAACTTAAATTAAATGTCGTCAAATAATTCCAAAATCCAGTCTTTTTTTTTTTTAATCTTGGTTTATTTTCGACATTTTAAGAGCAATAATAATGGGTGACCTTCAGCCGTGACCTTGAACTTAACACACACACACACACAACTTGAAGCTGGCGTTGTGTATACATGGTCAAGTGATAATATCGACAGACAGGACACCGAAACAGACAAAGACAGACACTGCCATCCCATACTGTGTCCGGTTTTCAACAAAGTACAAAATCTGACAGCGGTATACACGATGCATACATACATACATACATACATAACAACTACCCTCTGTATACATAAAAATAAGGGACTAAAATACAGTAGTGATAAATATACATAGTGTGACATACCTGAACGTATACACAATAATAATAACCATACACCATACTGTACATCATACTTAAGTTAATACATAACACCAATAAATTTACACTCGCACAAATACACAAAATTTTCCCATACACAAAAAAAAATATTACACTTACCTTTAAAATCAGAAGATGTAAACACACAACAGATATACAAAAAAAAAAACAACCACAACAATAAACAAAAACAACGCCATTAAGGTTAAACACAAATAAACTAGACGAAACGCTCACCCAGCACCACCACCACCACCTACAAGTGCCTTCAGTCATAACACAAGCAATTAAAATCAACAAGCATCTAGGAGGAGGAAGAAGAAGAAGAAGAAGACAAGAGGTTATCTAAAGCTCACTAGACGTCTGGAGGTAAGGGTTTCAATCTTACAACTCCTAGACAAACAAGTAATCAGATCTCAAAGCACCTCCTCCATTAGCAAAGAAAATAACTCATTCTGAAGTATAAATGTTACGTCAATACTTACGTTGGTCTCCTCTCTTCCGTGTGGGTACTGTAAGGAAGGAAGGAAGACATGTATACGTTTTTAGTTTATGATATTATACTGTAAATAAGACCAATAATGACACTATGACACACAACATGACGAAAGAAATTGTAGATTGAAATTGACAGTGACATTTAACACAGATATTGAACTGGCAAATGATACTAAACCTGAATTGGAAAATGACATTGAAATTGAATTGGAAAATGACATAAGTGGATTGGAAAAATGACACTGAAATTGGATTAAAATAGACAATAATAATAATAATCCGTGTAACCTAATATTAAATTTGACAATATAAACAAAATGAGACAACATAGCCAAACACGTTGAACCAAAAGCTAGATTTTTTTTATTATTATTATCGAATATTAATATATAACACTACCTTCAATGTTACGCTCGATAAGGGATATACCACAAACTACAAGTGAAAGTAATATTTACGCTCTACAGGTATTTTCAACAATGCCATCATCTATCGTGTAGTTGAGAGACGACCTTGATTTATCAGACAGACACTATCTCCCCTTCAGCCGAGAAAGCGAGCCGTCAATTATTTCCGGTGAAGCATATAATTATCTGCTTTGATTATATTTCTGTTACAAAAAGGAGCTGAAGTATTTTTAAATATTTTCTTTGTGAACATAACCACATGTGTAAGAGACAGTAATTTTTTTACAGCATACATTCGCCAGTTGGATAACACATACGCCTGGCAGCCCTTGGAGAACTATGTTGTTTACATGGTGAAACACGTGAGGAATGAGAAACGTCGGCGGGGCGCAGCCGCAGACGAGTTACGTAACCCACACTGATCGTCCACGCGACAACAACTGTGGCCACACTGCTTGAACGCCCAGGCAAAATATTATGAGATGACGCGCCAAAATATTGACATTCGATACAGCGATACAGACGTACATGATGATCTGATATGGCTTGAGGTTGAAATGTTTTGACGTGAAAGATCTTCACCACGTTAACGCTGCGAACGGCTTGCACACGGCTTTAAATACGTCGGAACTTGTACAACTACGTCAGCACTCTCGTCTACACATTAACTTTGGGATGGCACTACATTTGATCCCAAGTCGAATAATAGCGCCGGGTATTGTCATCACTCATTACAAGACCGAATTATAACCGCAAACACAACCACCATTTCTAAGTTTGTGTTCCATTGTACAGTACAGTGTATACTTTTTAAAAGCCTGGAGGGCAGGTAGATCAGACCTGTGATGATGTCAACACGTAGCTACACTACTTGATGACGCCAAACAAGAATGTTAGCACCTCGTAATCTGAAGTACACGGGTTGAGTGTTTACATTGTTGATATTAGTAGTGAAGGTGACCTGGCCGCTGTTGTTATGCTGCCTCCTGAAACTAATTAGTGCTAACCTGTATATTATATTTGGGTATACTGTACATAAGGTATTGGCACAGTTACTTTTATATTAGTAACATGACAAAGAGTATTCTTATAGCAGTTTACCGTGCCGTCCTTTCAAAGTCAAGAAGCGACCCCGTATTAAAGCACACGAGCATTGTGTGGTTTATGGATTTTAAGTTTACAACTCTACTGGATGTTTGTCTTCACAGTTCTATGAAGAAGTTACAAACCCACAATATTTGAAGAAATTTCTACATAACCGTATTTCTTAGTATTCCTTGAGCAAGAAAAAATAAATAAAATTACGGGCGTGTGTATGCGTTCATCAAAATTCCACCTGAGAGTCTTAAGTCACGGATGAACGTGGTGACGAATACCGGACAGATATGTGTGCAATAATGACGGTCTACATACCGATGTTTACATATTGCAATTTCGTCAAAGAAACTTGCAACCATAAACAACAAGGGATTCTGTGTACATCCTGTTGGTCGAAATAATCACTCCAATACATAACGAACTGACGACTTGTACCTATACGTTAAATGCGTACCAACAGATGGCGGTAATTCCTATTAAACTCCGGCAAACATTATGATAGCCTGACCCCTCCTTACACAGTATCAACCATAATCAAACATACTATCTAGAATATTTACGAGCTCTCAAGTGCTACAGACCAATGTTTCCCCCGACACTAATACGCAATACTTGCGCTTCACCACCTTAACAACAACAAACGGATAATATTTTCCTTGACTTTACGACATGTTGAACCGCCGGCCAAAGATTCTATTTCGTGTCTGTCAACTTGTTAAAGAGATCACTTGAGATACTAACTTAATTACCTTTAATGCAAACAATGTGAAAAAACAATAATATTCAAGACGAAAATTACACAAAGAGACTACTCACAAAATATTCTAAATACTTATTACATAAATTCTAACTACATTATATACACCAAGTTTAGAGAATGATCACCTGAAAAATATGCACCCCAGCTTATTTCACTGTTAGGTTAGGTTAGGGTGGGTAATCTTTAGGTAAAATAAGCTGGGGTGCAGATTGTTTAGGTAATCCCCCAAAATAATAATATTTAATAAGTAAACCTAGAAATTATTCCACTGTACAATGTTTACATACAGAAGCAGACCATCCACTCGGCTTCGGAGAGAATGCTGTTGTTGTCAGTATCACACAAGCGCGGGAACTTTTTGGCGCACTTTTTGGGTTTAATGAACTTCCTGACGGGTTTCTTGAAGCCTCGATACTCCCGCCGCTTCAGCTGCTTATCGTCGTCGGTGTCCAGACGATTAAACTTCCACTTCACCGCCTTCCTTAACAGCTTCTCCTCAGACACTGTTCATGAGCGAGATTGTTTTGTAGAAGCGTCAAGATTGAGAGAGCAACAGAAAAAAAAATGTACTGAAGATGAAGTAAAAATCACCTGATAACTATGCACCTCAACTTATTTCACCTAAAGATTAACTACCCTAACCTCAGACCCCCCCCAAATACTGTTAGGGTGATTTAACTTTAGGTGAAATAAGGAAATAAGCTAGGGTACAGAATCTTCAGGCCATCCGTAGTAACTCGACATTAAAACTCTGTGATTTTCATTATCATTTTTTTATCCTTAATTGTTTTTTGTTTTTTCTGAAATACCACAAGTCCATTTAACATTCAATCTCCAGCAATTATTATTATTATTATTATTATTATTATTATTATTATTATTATTTGCAAGATTAGAGCCTATATTAATAACCCTTAACACAGCTTACATTAAAAGACATTAACATATAATATTTTAATAAAGCAATTTCATCTGAAGGCAGCTCAAATTATGGGCCACCTGTAAACCATCTGAACCACCTGTGACTCGTCTAAACCACCTATGACCCGTCTAAACCACCTGTGACCCGTCTAAACCACCTGTGACCCGTCTGAACCACCTGTGACCCGTCTGAACCACCTACAACCCACCAGAACCACCTAAAACCCGTCTGAACCACCTACAACCCGTGTGAACCACCTACAACCCGTGTGAACCACCTGTCAACCCCTGACAAACCATCTGGTACTCACTTCGCTTGGCATTCCTTTCCCTCTTGAACTCCTTTACCAGGTGGTGACTCATGTTGTCGATGAAGGTCTTTCTGGTTCTCCCGCTGCACCGCTCTAGGGGGCAGGGGGAGAGCTGCCGTTACTAAGGGGCCGACAGATAAGGGGCAAAGGGGGGTGTAGGAGTATGGAGGTGTGTGCGTGGTAATGGTGTGAGTGGTAATGGTGTGTGAGTGGTAATGGTGTGAGAGGTAATGGTGTGTGAGTGGTAATGGTGTGTGAGTGGTAATGGTGTGAGAGGTAATGGTGTGTGAGTGGTAATAGTGTGTGAGGGGTAATGGTGTGCGAGTGGCAAGGGGTGTGAGTGGTAATGGTGTGTGAGTGGTAATGGTGTGTGAGGGGTAATGGTGTGTGAGTGGCAAGGGGTGTGTAAGGCATGAACTTGTGTAGACCTTGTGTGTGTGTGTTTTCACAAAAAAATCACATGAAATAAAACAATAATAATATTCTTCGTTTATGTCAAATTATAACCTATTTTCCTTTATATATATATATATATATATATATATATATATATATATATATATATATATATATATATATATATATATATATATTCATGTAAATCCAATGAAAACGTGGATAAGATAAATCTTGATAAAATCACACGGGAAAATGGAAACAACGAGTGCTCCGTTGTTTCCATTTTTATTTATATATATATATATATATATATATATATATATATATATATATATATATATATATATATATATATATATATATATATATATATAATACTAATTCAAGTTAACTTTAAACTAATATCAAAGGAATTCTAAATGCTTATATTTTCATCAACATTATTAATTACTACAAACATCAAAATGAAGACAATGTTTACAGTGAACAGTGATATATTCTTGCATGTGTCAACACCGGTAAACATAGAACATCTACAACCATGCCTATGACGTCATCAGACAACGGTGTAAGTACTGTACCTTACCTGTACGAGAGAGGAATCTGTAGGAGCAATGACACTCGAGAGTTAGTTGTATGAACTCCACAAGCATTATTACAGAAACAAGCTTAGTGCACCTCTCAATTAAGCCCCAACTCAGCAACACTGTGCATACTTTGAAATCACCAGCAGTCACCAATCACAGACGATAACTGTGCGGGCCTCGTCGTCACCACTTGGTCCACTCACTCGTAAATATCAAGGTTACATGATGTTCACTTTTAATGGGACAAACTTGTTTTAAAATTGCACGCTTCTGGATATTGTGATGACAGTAATGAAGGCACCAACGTCTACTGTTTTACCGCAAGTCTCTGAGGACCAGGAGCGGCGGCCAACCGTTCAAGGTCAGATGCAAAAATGTTGGGCCGAGTGATGAAGACACTAAGGAATTCGTCTTAAATACAGTTCCTCTGTATAAGATATAATATTTTAAAGTATTTTTAATAGAGTTATGTGTTAAGTCGTGGTCTACTGGCCTCGTGTAGAAAAAACTAGCCAAAATTATATTAAACTCACTTGTGTAATACTATTTTTTCCTTGCCAAATTCTCTATCTGTGTAAACATGAGGTCTAGACACACACACACACCAGGGCCAGTTATCTATCCCTTGAGAGGCAAAGAGGCCGCTGCGGCTACCGAGAGAATGTAGTGGAATGAGTGAGGTGCAGACGAGGCCCCATGTATGGTGAAGGGGACAGTGTTGCTGGCTGGGGCACCACAACACCCCCGCCGTCTAGACTCGGGCGTCGCGGCGTCTTGCCCAGCCTCGTATCGTAAAGTTGAAGGAGCTGGGCGGAGATTCTCAAAGATATGTACTGTACGTTAATTCTTGCTTTCATCCCGTAACTGGTGAGGTGAGGACGCATGTATGAGACCAGCTAAACCGACTCGTATAATAGTCAAACTAACACCAAAACTACATAGTGACTTGTGCCACAAGATGCGACCTCTCATCTCTAATTCCGGGGAAAAATTAACGCACAAACTTTTGAGAATCCAATCCAAGACTTAAAACTACCGCCAGTATTTCATAACAGCCTGTTGTTTGGGCGTCAGTTTTGATCAACACTTTCTAGCTGAAGAACGAATCAAATGGTTAACCTTTAATAAACTTTCTGAGGACATTTTTCAGTTGGTGTTGTGAGGTTCAGCTTTAATGTTGAAAACTGGCGGTAGTGAGCGGCTAGACCCTTGAACTTTACACAATACGGCGACGCTCCTCGACCAGATGGCTGACGGGGCAGGAACTGCTCCACCTCAACACGTCCAAGTATACCAAAATCTTCATTCATCATCATTATCCATCACAGATTATCCTAACTACAAACAGAATATTTGGAGCATTGATCTCTACGGCAACAATGTATACCTGAGGCATTAATCACCTTCACACATTCCAATAAATATGAAAAAATAGAAGCCTATAACTGGAATTTGTCCTGAATGTTCCAGTAATGTTTTCACATTTATTGGAAGATGTGTAACTTATGAAAATATGGAGGCAGCAACGAACTATCTAATTTATCTTTCTCTTTGCAGTTAGGTCAATCTATGAACACAAAAGACTTCATTACCATAAAAAACATATAAATTTAAAATAAACTTTCTTAAAAAAAATTATGTATTCATGTTTTAGAAATAAATAAACTGGCTGGTTTAGACTCGATATAAAGTTCTAATAAACAAAACACGACCTGACTTTAGGAGTCGCTGACTTAAAAGTAATTCCTGTGGACGTGTGGTGGAGCAATTTCTTTCAGGTGTTTAAGACTCCCGTGCCACTGTAGAGAAGCAGCGGAGATTCCAACCAGTGCGCAGCAAGCCACACGCTGCCCTGCTGTGCCCAAGTGGGAAGCCAATGGGTGGATGACGCTCAACAGTAATCATGTTTAAGACTGGCGGGAAAGGGGAAACATGTTTTGTGATTGGTTATCC
The DNA here is from genome assembly GCF_018991925.1 of Homarus americanus. Taxonomy (NCBI): domain Eukaryota; kingdom Metazoa; phylum Arthropoda; class Malacostraca; order Decapoda; family Nephropidae; genus Homarus; species Homarus americanus. The sequence continues at coordinate 2,522,983 of NW_024722610.1, read as the reverse complement.
TTATTGTGGGCGGGGACTATTACGAGTGTCTTCCCCTCCGCCACCACCACTGATTGGCTGATCTTCGGTGAGTAGCCTACGCTCAACAAATCGTGTTTTGGGGGGGGGTTATTTTTTTGTTCTCTCTTTTTGTTACTCTACCCTCTGCTGCCACACTTAATAATGATTACTGAGTGATTAATTTGAATGCAGCAAGACAGTCAAGCTAGACGGTGGAAAGTGAAAGCTTTAGAAGACGACCACTGGCGGTCATGATACTCCCCCACTACCAAGGTTTTCAAGAGGTCCATGACCCCCTCACCTAATGACAACAACTTCAACACCCCTGAGTCTAAATTCTTAAAGGCTCTTGCGTTCAATTCCTCCCTCCCCCTTATCTGAGGAGACTTGAGCATCCACCTAATTCTCTTACTATTTAAGATAACTGGGAAAACAAAATGGCATCGAAATTGTATCGAGAGACTACAATAACGTCAGGCTCCCTCTCGCCTTTATAGTCAGGGTCCCTCTCGTGGCTACACTCAGGCTCCCTCTCGTCTCGACTCTACATTCAAGGGTTCGAAACTCGACGTCCGAAGCTTTGAGAAATTAAGAAACCAGACTCTTGACCCTGTTTATGGATTTTAACATTAATTCCCTAAATTATTAGTTCATAATCATCATTGAACTCGGAACTGTGTCAAATATGGCAGGTTAGTGTTGATGAAGAGTAGTAATGTTCCTTCACAATCATTGATCGGACGAGAATCTATAGATGTTTACCTTCGTTACTTCCCATCCCACTAATGACACCACCCTATAACAAAGTAAAGCTGACATCAAGCCACCCCAATCAATCAATCTCGACTAATATACAACATATACAAGACATGAACATAGAAAATCGAAGAGAAACGCAAACTCAACACCAGTCGAGGCCGCCATATTGAGAGAAAAATTCCTAATAAATTCTGGCAAAAATATCGTCTCGAATTATTTTGGATGTCGCGACGTATTGAAAAATAAATTCTACCAAAGGACAAAACTTTACAAGAATCAAGACTCATTTTCAAGGACAAGTGACAGCGAGTGTATTTACCGAGATCTGTGGCAATAATAGACAAAGGAACCCCCACTGGAAAATAATTATCTTAATGACTTTCTCGACTTATTCTTAATTGCCTTACTGTTTACCATTGTTTACACACCTGCACTACCTATGCACGTACATTGTTTACACACCTGCACTCTCTATGTCATACACTAGCCGGTAAAAATTTGTACCACCATTTCACAAAACAACTAAAATGCCACAACGGGGAAAAGTGCCACTAGGAAGTACCAGTTATAGAGGAAGGAAGGAAGGAAGGAAGGAAGGAAGGAAGGGAGGGAGGGAAGGAAGGAAGGGAGGGAGGGAGGGAGGGAGGGAGGGAGGGAGGGAGAAAGAGAGGAAGGAAGGAAGGTTTTTCGAAGGCCTAGGACCAGCATGGAAAGAGTACTGCAGTAACCGAAACACGTATCCTGGCCCAGAGAATTAGAATTAGGAGAAAAGACGAATTGGGATAAGGAAGAGACAAAGGGAAGGAAAGAGACATGAAAGAATGAAATGCTAAGAAGAAAAAGAAAACTAAGTACGAAATAAGGAAGAGATGTGAAAAACGATAACACTAGAAGGAATCATGAGAAAAATGGGAGAGAATGAAGAAGGAAAAAATCAAAGAAAAGATAAAAAAAACCATATACAGTAAACTAGAATAAATAGAGGAATAAGCAAAGACCAATAGCCAGGAAATTCACAAGATGAAGACAATACAGATGAGAAAAAGAGAAAATAAAAAAATAAATAAATGAGATAGGAAGCAGACTAGACAAGACCAAGAAAATTAACCAAAAATTTTAAAACAAGGCCTAAATATTTTAATGCCACAAATATTATAATATAAAAGTAACAGAAAATTTAAAGATATAATGCAGTTCCTCATTCACTTATATATTATCTATTTACATATGTATACATCTATGTACAAATAAACAAACACACACACACACACACAAGTCGACCACGTGAAATAACCACTCCAAATACCTACAACTTGAGGTCACCTTTGTTTGCATAAATATAAGGTTACAAATTATTTAAACTTTTTTTTTTCAAGGCCCCAGGCTCTCATTAACGTAATCTCAAGTAAAAAACACAGAGATAAGGTTTAATGCATTATGTACACACGCTACAAAAAAAGTATCTTTACGATTTTCGTGTGAGACAATATGACACAACGGACGAAAGATTTTGACAACCCTACCGAGACAACAGGAGTCACAGTGTTCATTCTGAAATTCATCGTGTCACTCTGTAAACATACAATTTTGTTGTGTGTGTGCCTAAGTTATGAAAAAAGGGGGACTTAAAGAAAGCTGTTTGATAACTCTGTGGCCACTGCAACACCTAAACCTCTAAGCAATAACAAATATTAATGAGAGCAGTTCATAATGATGCACAACACACATCCGAGTAGTAAAGAAGTCACTGGTCGTAAACACACCAACGTCATCACCTTTCTTTACTTGTGCCAAAGCGATATGAATCCTTTAAACATGGTTAATTACCCCTCCTCCCTTAAATACGGTAATATACAATACATATATATACAAAATGTGCAATAATATAGTCGGTGTTTAAAAATCCTCTCTGGTATATTTTTTGCGACGATTATATCACCAATGTTTGAGTGTACACATCGACAGTACATTATACCTCCTCAGAAAGCTTCAACTATGGGCAACAAACGCAATTTGCCTACAACTTAACAAACTGGTCCCCCAACTTTTTGGAGGCGCCAAAACTTCGGATCTACATTCAAGAAAAAAAAAAATCAAATACTGTACAGTTATTTGCAGTTTTACACGTTTAACTATTACATTTACTATTGAACAGGACCCTGTGAGAAGGCGCTCTCTCTCTCTCTCTCTCTCTCTCTCTCTCTCTCTCTCTCTCTCTCTGGACCCAGTCTGGGGTAAATACACGTCCTGTACACGACAGTTGTATCAAGTTATTACATATTTTCATTAATATCACTCTTCTAAAGAATCCCAAATAATTCACAATTTTCTAATAAGCCTTCCCGGGCCCCAGAATAGGGTTGGCGCCCGCGAACTACAGGTTGGGGACCACTGGGCCTTAACCTATCACCCAAATAAGGCGTGTAGTGCCCATAGACTATTACAGATGTACACTACCCAAGAGTCTAATATGACTCTATGCTCAATGATGGACACAAATGGGGCCCCAATCCTATCAGGCCACCTAGTTTTAACAGACCCCAACATCCTCTGACCTAACTATGGAGCTTCGAGTGGCATACATTTTAATAACCACACGACAAAATGACTCACCACCACAGTATCCTATTCTTGTAACTTCGCTGACACAAACACACAAACCTCATCCGTTTTTGTGGGTGTACAAGTTATAATACCCAATACACAAGTCATAATGATCATACTGTAAAAGGTATCTAATCTACATAATGTAGCAATAGCCGCCATTTATCCTACACATAACACGTAAATCTTGCTAAAATTACCTTCCATTTAACCTAACCTAACCTGTCCTTCAAAAGAATGAATCAATGAACGAGTCACGGGCAGCTTCCTATATACTCATGGTGTATTCAAGAAGTCAAACACAAGACGCCGCCTAATGGCGTGAAGAGAGTAGTAAATATTTAGAGAAATATCTTCACTTATTTTCGTTTTCAACAGACGGGAAAGACGTCATTTAAAATTAGCCTAAAAATACTTATTCACTCTTTTATCTCTATTGTTTTAAAGTGACGGGAAATAAGCCATATAAACATTAAACAATTTCCGAAATTGCAGAGTATTTGTAGAGCCAAAATAAACATATTTTTGCAGCCAAAATACATTATCAAAATTGTTCTAATAAATACAAAAAGTACTAGAAATTCTAATATGAGAATGATAAAAATAACAATGTAGAAATTCAGT